>NC_091180.1:40085750-40363250 GCF_040958095.1 Procambarus clarkii | reverse complement strand
ACTATGTTGTGCATTAAGATACTCTCTAAATTTCTCAATATGACATTGGTCCCTAAACAACAAAAAAGTGTCATCTACATATCTTCTGTACAAGACTGGTTTAAAGGCCGAAGGACAATTATCAAGCCAATTAATTTCGTGAAAACTCAAAAAAGCATTAGCCAATGCAGGACCTAAAGGAGACCCCATTGCTACTCCATCAATTTGTTTATAATAAATATTATTAAACATAAAGATGGAGTCTTTAACTGCTATTTCTAACAGCCGTCTGAATATTTTACTACAAAATCCAGACACTAAGTTAGTGTCAGCAAATAATTGACTTACACAGATGTCAATGGTTTCCAACAGAGGAATATTAGTAAAAAGTGATTCAACATCGAAACTGGCCATTATAGTTGGGAACTCAAAATTTAAAGAGGAAAGTTCTTTTACAAAATCCTGAGAATTTCTCACAGTAAATTCATTATGCGTTAATGGTTCTAATAATGGAACCAGAAACTTAGCCAGTTTATAATTAAAAGTGCCAATTGCTGATAAAATAGGACGAATCGGTATACCTGCTTTATGAACTTTAGGTAACCCATACAAGATGCCAGGCTTAGAGCCAGTTGCAAGTAATTTAGTATAATCGAAAAGAGAGTCTTTCAAACTTCTTAAAACTCTATTCAGTTTATCCTCAGCAATTGGCACTTTTAATTATAAACTGGCTAAGTTTCTGGTTCCATTATTAGAACCATTAACGCATAATGAATTTACTGTGAGAAATTCTCAGGATTTTGTAAAAGAACTTTCCTCTTTAAATTTTGAGTTCCCAACTATAATGGCCAGTTTCGATGTTGAATCACTTTTTACTAATATTCCTCTGTTGGAAACCATTGACATCTGTGTAAGTCAATTATTTGCTGACACTAACTTAGTGTCTGGATTTTGTAGTAAAATATTCAGACGGCTGTTAGAAATAGCAGTTAAAGACTCCATCTTTATGTTTAATAATATTTATTATAAACAAATTGATGGAGTAGCAATGGGGTCTCCTTTAGGTCCTGCATTGGCTAATGCTTTTTTGAGTTTTCACGAAATTAATTGGCTTGATAATTGTCCTTCGGCCTTTAAACCAGTCTTGTACAGAAGATATGTAGATGACACTTTTTTGTTGTTTAGGGACCAATGTCATATTGAGAAATTTAGAGAGTATCTTAATGCACAACATAGTAATATACGGTTTACTGCAGAGTGTGAAGTTAATAATTCATTGTCGTTTCTTGATGTAAAAGTGAATAACCTCAATGGGTTCAACACTAATGTTTTTAGGAAACCAACCTTTACTGGTTTAGGTTTAAATTTTAATTCCTTTGTTCCTGATATTTTTAAGAAAAATGCTATTAACACTCTGCTGAATAGGGCCTTTGTTTTATGTTCTAATTGGAATAACTTTGATCAGGAAATTAATTTTCTTGTGAATTTTTTTTCAAATAATGGTTATCCTGTGCATATGGTTTATACTTTTATAAGGAATTTCTTAAATAAGAAGTTTCATCCATCGTGTAGGATTACTACAGTGGAAAGGGATCTTAAATATATTAAATTACCATTTTATGGCAGTATTAGCTTTTCTATAAGGAGTCGTTTGAGGAGACTGTTGCAGCAGTGTTATCCTCAAGTAGACTTTAGATTTATTTTTGTCAACACAAATACCATAGGCTCTTATTTTAAATTTAAAGATAAAGTGCCTATCCCCTTGTGCTCAAATGTCGTATATATGTATAATTGTTCCAGCTGTAATGCTGGATATGTCGGGAGTTCCATTCGGAACTTTAAGATTAGGATACTTGAGCACCGGGGATTATCTTTTAGGACTGGATTACCATTATCTAAACCAGCATTTTCGGAGATTAGAAACCATTGTTATGAGTTTGATCATTCTCTGCTGGAATCTGATTTTAAAATTCTGGACACTTGTATGAATGGCCAGTCAGATTTGAGAATAATGGAATCCTTATATATAAAGGAACTGCGGCCTCTGTTAAATAGCAACCTTTCAGCTGTCCAATTGTACACTGTATAGTGCACAGTAGGCCCTGTAATTTGATTTTTAGTTTATTTTGGTAGTTTAATTTTGTTTAGTTTACCATGTCTTTGCCCTTTCTTACTTATTTCAAGTCTTAACATTGCACATTAATATAATTTTCTATGTAGGATATATAATACATTTTTTGGTATTTAATTTTATTTAATATTTGAGTTTTTATAAGATTTTGGTTAGTACTTTATAATTGTCGTTTATTCTGTTTGTATTTTACATACATTTTTTGTAGATTTGTAGACATTATATAAATATTAGTTATAGTGTTTAGTATCTATGTGTTAGGTATCAAGTTTCACTTTTGATCACTTCACGTAAGTTTAATAGAATGGTTTGTTTTAGTAGTTATAAATTTCATCTTGTAGTTTAATGGATTTTAAATTAGTTTTAATATATGTGACAGTTAATAAGTTTTATTTGTATTGATCACTTTAGTGCGCTTAAGTGTTTTTGTTTTTTAAGCTTTTTCCTTTCTTTGATAGGCAATTATATTCAGTATGAGTTCTTTGTTTACCAGCTATTTGACTGTGATTTCTGTTTTTTCTTTTAGATCTGATGATGAATACGAGAAGTATTCGAAACGTTATGTTTTTTAAAGTAAAGATTCTGATACAAGATGTTCAGTATATCCCTGGTTTTCCTATTCATCTTAAAATTAAGATTCCCGAAGGGAACATCGATCATAAATATATATATATACACTCACGTATATATAAAGACACTCACCTGGCGTTTCGCGAGCGCTTTGTCATGGGTTCGTATCCTGGCAGGGGAGGATTTATTGGGCGCAAATCCTTAAATGTAGCCTCTGTTTAACTCAACAGTAAAATGTGTACTTGGTTGTAACAACGATTCTTCGCTGGGATTGTATTCCAGGGACCTGCCCGAAACACTACGCGTACTAGTGGCTGTACAAGAATGTAACAACTCTGGAATATATCTAAAAAAAAACATATATATATATCTATACGACAAATGGTGTTTTTCCCTAACTCTAACAATGTAGAGTTTATTATTCTACACATATTTCTAATGACTCTTAGATGTTTACATTCTCTGAAGTATAGTTGTCAAGGCTGTGTCTATTACTCTAACCACAGATTCTTAAACTCCTCTGTTCAACTATAATTGTTTCCATTCTGAATCTCCATGGACATTTGTATCCAAGATGAAAACAATGTGGTTTCCTTCAGCAGCTAACACATTTGCTCATTCATTTCCACAGATTCCATTATGGTAGGGGATTCACAGAAATTTGGTTATTCATATTGTTATCTATTATGAATGCATTTCCATATTATAAAACAAATACATGAGTTTATGATAAACTCGTTTTCTGTGATATAACATTGGTATGGTGTTTTTTCTTTAAACCCCAACACTGAACTTAATCACGAGAGTATATATTGTTTATTAAGAAACGCCACCACAAACTGCCAATTAAATGCTCACATCAATTATAACTCTATAAGAAATAACACACAAGCAATGCCCAACCGTCGATCAACATGGACGCTGCACACACTCGGGCGCCTCGACTCAAAATTGCCACACATCAGTCATATGGAGGAGAAAACTTTGACAAACTTCACCTCTCATAAATAAGAAGCACCACCATTGACTGCCAAGTGCTCATATCAAGTCTTACTGTAAGAAACAACACGCAGTCGTTGTAAATAACCACGTCAACACTGACTCTGAACACGATACGTCTCCCGACATCATCACTCATGCTGTCATCAAGATAGAAATTTTAGGACCTCTCCTATTGCTTATATATACACAGCAATGTGCTGCTACCCTGCTGTTTCCCGGCCAACAGCCCCACTTCTGTGCCAGATAAGTCCGCTACGGGCTCACCATAGCTACTTGGAACTTGTTGTTACGAGTAGCTGAATCTTAAACAACACCAACTGCTACCCGATTCTATATGAACGATTACACAGTGTAGATCAAAAGCTAGCTATAAGCTCATCTAATATTCCCATCTCACAGGATGGTTATTCATACATGGTTTCAGGGGAGAAAACACAAGTCTCAATACAAAAACAAATCAACTCTGACTAAAAATCAGGAGAGAACATGAAGTGCAAGGCTGATCTATTGCCCTCCACTATCGCACTCTGGTACAGTGAAAGCATATCTTCCAATTTTTCTGAGTGTATGAAGTGATTACAGAGCTCAAAGTACCTCATACCACTTGGTCTGAAGTATCTTATATATCAGGCCAATTACACATATAGTGTTGGAGAGTATGTCCCAGTTCTTGTTTACGTAGTTTATAATTGGAATGTTCACCATTGGGGGATTCATTACCTGCAGTCACCTGCCATAGATATCGATATCCCAGTACCTAATTTCTAGTGCAGTGCAATCTAGTGCAACCCAATCCCCTAATATATGAACCTATGCCATACTATCTGTACAGTAGATTTATTAAATTGGATTAGGGCATAAAGATACCTGCCATAAAGTTTGAACAAAATAACATACATAATATTACAAATATACGGTATACATATAATATTATAAATATTAAACATATAAATATATACATATAATTTTATAAAGAGTTAAAAGGACTGACATCAACAAGTGATCCATACAGTGAACCTCAAATACAATACAATACATCAGACAATGGAGAGGTGTGACGAGTGTTCGGGAGTACTGGGGAAACGTAATGCAGGCGTCCAGTGTTGCATCTCTAACATAAGATTTCACCTGGGCTGTACAGAATTATCTCCAGGATGCACAAAAAGGCAAGGAATTTACTGGGTTTGCAAAGATGACAGATTAATGTTAGAGAACATAACTTAACTGATGAAAAACATTCCCGAGTCACAGAGATTATCATTCACAGACAGGCTACCAGTGATATATGCGGACTGGGAAAAGACAACATTGGATAACGACCAAAACTCAGGAACAGATAGTTTAGAGAACCGCAGCAGTAGTGTGGAGGAAGAGGGTATTGTGGTACGAAATAACAGCAATATTGCAGAGCCAGGTAATATAAACGATGAGAGCAACAGTGAAACAGAGTGCATAGATGAAGGAATTGGGACGAAAAACGGGGATGGCTCCAATAAAGAGGTAGACAAGACAGTCACGGATATAAATACCTTGAAAAACGCAAAACCGGAACACATTTGCAAATTCTACGCTAAAGGAATATGCAAATATGGAAAATTAGGAGCAAAATGCCATTTTCTGCATCCTCGAAAATGCAGGAACATGTTGGAGAGGGGTACATGCCGTTTTGGAACAGGGTGTAGATACTTCCACCCTAAATTATGTCAATTTTCAATTAGGAACAAAAAATGCTACAATCTTCAGTGTCCGGAATTCCACGTGAGAGGTACACAGCGTTATAGATGGGAAGATCAATATGACACCACTGGAAATTTTTTAGAGGAAGGCAGAAACAGAGTAGTAAATATAAGAGAGAGGAACAGTCAGATGGAACCACTACAGGATTACAGAGGGAAACGGAGATACCCACAAGACTGGAATACAAATTTTCAACAAGCACACAGGTACTTCACCACACAACACCCGTCCTACTACCAAAACTGGACGAATCACTTCCGAAACAACACACCCTGGACGCAAACACAGTGGCCTCCTTACCAGAGCCTCAGATATTAACACCAAGTAAGGCTTCCAGCACTACCACTAACACGATAACATCATTTATATTTGCCAACATCCAGGGTATAAAAACACGCAAATCCAACAAAGTTCACTTTATAGATGGTCTCCTTCATGAGGCAAATGCAGTGTTTGCAGCCCTAACAGAAACCCACACAAAGGACTACCATGATGGTGAAATATGGATCTCAGAGTACAATCTTTTCAGATGTGATAGGAAACACCGGCTTCAGGGTGGGGTCAGCCTCTACATCAAAGACACGCTCATCTGTACTGAGCTGCTAAACACCTCAAATGATATGGTGGAAGTGCTGATAATCAAAATAGAGATTCTAAATGTAGTTATTGTCCTTGTATATAAGTCACCGGAGGCAAACCCTCAGCAGTTTAAAGACCAACTAATGAAAATAGAACACTGCTTGGAAAACCTCACAAATCCAGCTCCGAACATCATTCTTCTTGGGGACTTCAAATTACGGCACCTGAAATGGAAGCACCTGGCTAATACAGTAATATCAGAAAGCAAACCAGGAAGTAGCCTAAATGAACAGGCACATGCAAATGACCTGCTACGGATGTGCGACAGGTTTGCCTTAAACCAGCAAATAGTAAAACCAACTAGGAAGGAGAACACGCTGGACCTCATTTTCACTAATAATGATGAATTGACCAGGAACATAATGATTACAAATACCTGTTACTCAGATCACAACTTAATTGAAGTTATGACAACCATAGGGAGTAGACCTTCAAAACCAGTCTAGATTCCCGGTGGAGGAGATTTCAGCAAATTCAAGTTCAATAATAAACAGATAAACTGGGAGCAAATAAACCAGGACTTCACAGAAATAAACTGGGAAGAACAGCTAGAAAATGCAAACCTGAACCAGTGCCTGGAAAAAATAAGCTCAGTAGCACTAGAAATATGTTCAAACCGCATACATCTAAGAAAAACGAGGAAGAGATGCAGATTGGAACGGGAACGTCGTTCCCTATATAGGCGAAGAAAACGAATCGCGGAGCAACTTGAGCGTCGCACCCTATCTCAAGAACGGCGAAGAAGGTTAGGTAGAGAAATAGAAACAATTGAACGGAAGCTACAAGAATCATACAAAACCCAGGAGAGGCAAAGAGAGCAAAAGGCCATCAGTGAAAGAGAGAGAAATCCGAAATATTTTTTCTCCTATGCAAAATCAAGATCAAAAACCACATCTGGTATCGGGCCCCTGCGAAAGGGAGATGGAACTTTCACCGATGACAACAAAGAAATGAGCGAGCTACTGAGGAAGCAGTACGACTCTGTTTTCAGCGAGCCATTAAACACACTAAAGATTGATAACCCAAATGAATTTTTCATGGATATGATACCAACATCAAATAATATATCAGACGTCACCCTATCCTCACTGGATTTTGAAGAAGCCATAAACAGTATGCCTATGCACTCTGCACCAGGCCCGGATTCTTGGAACTCCATATTCATAAAGAACTGTAAAAAACCACTATCGCAGGCCCTCCACATTCTGTGGAGACAAAGCCTAGATACTGGCGTTATTCCTGATATACTAAAAACAGCAGAGATAGCACCACTTCATAAAGGAGGAAATAAGGCAGAGGCAAAAAATTACAGACCGATAGCACTAACATCGCACATCATAAAAATTTTTGAGAGAGTGCTGAGAAGTAAGATCACAAAATACATGGAATCACAGCATCTCCATAACCCCGGACAACATGGTTTCAGAACAGGGCGCTCTTGCCTGTCGCAGTTGCTGGACCACTATGATATGGCATTAGATGCTATGGAAGACAAACAAAACGCTGATGTAATTTACACAGATTTCGCAAAAGCTTTTGATAAATGTGACCATGGTGTTATTGCACATAAAATGCGTTCAAAAGGAATTACCAGAAAAATAGGCAGATGGATCTACAATTTCCTGACCAACAGAACCCAATGTGTAATAGTCAACAAAATAAAATCCAGCCCATCAACCGTGAAGAGCTCAGTCCCCCAGGGTACTGTGCTTGCTCCAGTACTTTTTCTCATCCTCATATCGGACATAGACAAGAACACAACCTATAGCACTGTATCATCCTTTGCAGATGACAATAGGATCTTCATGAGAGTAGGCAACATAGAGGACACGGCAAACCTCCAGTCAGATGTAGATCAGGTCTTTCTATGGGCTACAGAAAATAATATGGTGTTTAACGAAGATAAGTTCCAGCTCATGCGCTATGGAAAAAATGAAAATATAAAAACGGAAACCACGTACAAAACTCAGGCAAATCATAACATAGAACGAAAAGGCAATGTAAAGGATCTGGGTGTAGTCATGTCGGAAGACCTTACCTTTAAAGAACACAATAAAGTAGCCGTCACAACTGCAAGAAAAATGACAGGTTCGATAACAAGAACTTTTCACACTAGAGATGCTATACCGATGATGATACTTTTCAAAACGCTTGTGCTCTCTAGAGTGGAGTACTGCTGCACAATGACAGCCCCTTTCAAAGCTGGAGAAATTGCTGACCAGGAGAGCGTGCAGAGATCCTTTACTGCTAGAATCCACTCGGTAAAACATCTAAACTATTGGGACCGACTAAAGAGCCTAAAGAGCCTCCCTTGAGCGCAGGCGGGAGAGGTACATAATAATTTACACGTGGAAAATATTAGAGGGGCTGGTCCCAAACCTGCACACAGAAATAACATCACATGAGACCAGAAGACATGGCAGGATGTGCAGAATGCCCCCGTTGAAAAGCGGAGGTGCAACAGGTACTCTTAGAGAGAACTCTATCAACATCAGATGCCCGAGACTGTTCAACACGCTTCCACTTCACATAAGGGGCATAACTGGCCGACCCCTCACAGTGTTCAAGAGAGAACTGGATAAGCACCTCCAAAGGATACCTGATCAACCAGGCTGTGACTCATACGTCAGGCTGCGAGCAGCCGCGTCCAACAGCCTGGTTAATCAGTGCGGCAACCAGGAGGCCTGGTTGGCGACCGGGCCGCGAGGACGCTAAGCCCCAGAAGCACCTCAAGGTAAGGTATGGCTATACCAAAGGAAACAGAGTTAGTATAAATAGGGTTAAGTCAGAGTGGGAAAATGTTGTAAGTTGACTGCCTCAAGGCTCTGTCCTGGGACCTCTGTTGTTTATAACATATATAAATGATTTCGATTCAGGTTTGAGTAGCAACATTGACAAATTTGCCGATGATACAAAAATCGGTTGGCAAATAAATGCGGAAGAAGACTCACTATCACTTGTCGATCTAAATAGGGTTTTGAAATGGTCAAAAGATTGGCAGATGCAGTTCAATGCTGATAAATGTAAAGTTTTGAAGCTAGGTAATGATGATAGAGTTACAAGATACGATCTAGATGCTGTTGAGATTGCGAAGTCGAATATTGCGAAAGGGATCTTGGAGTTATGATTAGTAAGAATTTAAAACCAAAAGATCAATGCATGAATGTTCGTAATAAGGCAAATAGGACACTGGGATTTATTAATCGAAGCTGTGGGAACCGACCTGTGAGATTTATATTTATTTAATTTATATGAATTTATATTTACGTTAATTTATATACTTCGATAGCAATTTGTATAATGATAAGTGGACTGTATTTCTGCAATAATCTCATAATCTCACAAATCGATCCTCTACACATTAGGGGGGGTTTATATTACACATATGCAGCCAATCAAATTACAGTAATAGCTACATACATTGATGAGGTTCCTTCTCTTATAGTACAGCAGGTTAGTCCACCAGGTATAACTAGAGTGTAGACACCAAATTATCCTCTTTGAGGTAGCTTCTATCACCCAGTAACTGGTGCACATAATCTTGCATCCTCGTCTTGACCTGTCAAAAGTGCGCTAGCTGTGAAGCCAGAATCTATATATGACAAGTATATCAGAGAAACACTATACAGTACATGGAACATGAAGACCTGGCTTAATTACCTTTAGTATGAGGCGATTTCGCGTTCTAACCGGCTAACCCTATATCCTGACATTAATGGCCATAAATGAATGATAAACGGGTTTCGGATAGACACTTAACTTGTATTTGTAGACAGCGTGTTGACAATGGTACACCTTTGGGTTCCATAACACTACGTCCAAGTAAATTTAACAGGAGCCGAATTTGCTCCCGTGTGAGCCTCTGGTCTCGTATAACAATGGCTGCCCTCCTCCCTCACTCTGACGCCTGGCTTACATTGTCCACATTTCAGAAAGTGATAGAAGGGTCACATTTACTCTACTTTAATATTGATAATTAAGTTAATTTATATAAGATGTTTTTATGATGGTAAAGTCCAAAGACTTATGTATTTAAGAATAATTCCCAGCAGAATAGCTGGTGAATTATAATAGTATGTGGTGATGATATCCCGTTTTCTATAGACGGTAATTCCACTACAAGTTACGTTTTCTATGGGTAACTTGTTTATACAACACAGCTATTATCTGTATGATTATTAAATGGTGTCGGATTTTCCGACAGAAGCGTTAATAACATGACACCTGGTGTTGTTCTTCAGCTATATCTTGCTCTTTACAGGCTATTTATGCCTGTGCCTCCTCTTGGGTGGCTTAAACTTTATCAATCAATCAATATCTTGCTCTGGTTAGGCCCCATTTTGATTATGCAGTTCAGTTTTGGTCGCCATACTATAGAATGGATATAAATTCACTTGAACGTGTCCAGCATAGAATGACTTTTTTTTTTTTTTTATTAACATATTAATTAGTGCATCTGCATTAGTGCAGCTACCCTAGACTATATGAAGTGGAGTACAATGTGTCAAAAAGAAGTTAACTAGGTGATGCTAAAAAAAATCCCCATCACACAGGATGGTTAGTCATACAGAGGCATGTGATAAGCGGTCTGCACTGGCAGACTCCGGATGCATTTTGAGAATATCAACACCACAAGATTGAAATAGGTAGCAGTGGTAATACAAGACCCCGTCTCGCAGGATGGTTAGTCATACAGAGCCATGTGTTTAATACAAAGTTAATTCCCCAAATTAGAAACCTGTCATATAAGGAGATGTTGATGTTGTTATAGATTCAGCTACTCAAAACAAGTTCCAAGTAGCACGGACTATGGTGAGCCTGTAACTTACCTGGCACAGGAGCGGAGTAAGTAGCACGGGCTATGGTGAGCCCGTAGTGAACTTACCTAGCACAGGAGCAGTGCGATATAAGGAGATTGTTGTTGTTTCAGATTTTGCTACTCAGAACGAAGTGTCTATGTAGCACGGGCTATGGTGAGCCCATAATTGAGTTCGGTTATTTGCGATAACCTTGTTTCTGTGATATTTGGGTCTAAGTTTAAAATGGAGTAGGGGATTCCTCCTTTTTCCCTGTTTATTTATCGCTTCTGTTTTAGTCTTCTTTTATTAACATTATCTTGGTGGTAAATGTAGATGCAGAATGCTCACTAGTGAGTCCCATTCTTCAACGGCTTTTCTAATCATTGTAGTCGCAGTGGAATGTGCATCTAATACAGCTGCTGTCGTTGGATTATTGTTGAGTTTGATGCGCAGGGCTTCAGTAGCTTCACATTCCAGTAAGTAGTGCAATAGTGGCGCTTCTGCCCTTGTTTCACAAATGTGACACTCTTTAACTATTGGGTTCATTACATCCCAGCAGCACTTGTAACCAAGTCTGAGTCTGTGTATGGTTACTGCAATGTCTCTGGATATCGTTTTGCCAGGCTTGAAAGAGGAGTAACCAGGGGCTTGTTCGTACCATATCGCACTGGATTTTCCTTCCGCTACTTTGGCTCTGTGACGACTTTTGATAGTTGAAAATATTTTCTTCTTGATTTGCTCCTTAATCTGTGAGAAACTTGGAGGTATTTGAACCTGTACAATAGGTAGAGTCGTGGCAGTTTTTGCTAGTTAGTCTGCCTTTAAATTAATAAGGAGAGATTAACAAAGTTTAAATTGCATTCACTGGAAAGGCAAAGAGTTAGGTGTGACATGATAGAGGTTTACAAGTTGATGAATGGACATAACAAATGGGATATTAAAAGTATCAACACCAGTTAGAACACGAAACAATGGGTATAAATTGCATAAGTTTTGATTGAAGACAGACCTGGGAAAATACTGGTTCATAAGAACATAAGAACATAAGAACAAAGGCAACTGCAGAAGGCCTGTTGGCCCATACGAGGCAGCTCCTATTTATAACCACCCAATCCCACTCATATACATGTCCAACCCATACTTGAAACAATCGAGGGACCCCACCTCCACAATGTTACGCGGCGATTGGTTCCACAAATCAACAACCCTGTTACTGAACCAGTATTTACCCAAGTCTTTCCTAAATCTAAACTTATCCAATTTATACCCATTGTTTCGTGTTCTGTCTTGTGTTGATACTTTTAATACCCTATTAATATCCCCTTTGTTATGTCCATTCACCCACTTGTAAACCTCTATCATGTCACCCCTAACTCTTCGCCTTTCCAGTGAATGCAACTTAAGCTTTGTTAATCTTTCTTCATATGAAAGATTTCTAATTTGGGGAATTAACTTAGTCATCCTATGCTGGACACGTTCAAGTGAATTTATGTCCATTCTATAATATGGCGACCAAAACTGAACTGCATAATCTAAATGGGGCCTAACTAGAGCAAGATATAGATTGAGAACTGTTATGTACCTCTATAAGATACGTAATTAAATAAATTAATATGTACATTTATAATTGTGTATAAATTACAAGTATGTATATTGATATACTTATATGTTCTATGTAAAATAATTTCATGTTACATTGTTGGCGTTAGGCCCAACGTATCGTGGGAATGATTGTTTTATTTCTTTGTGTACTCAGTTTCCCATGGGAACTAATGATTTATATGTGATCATATGTGGGTAACATGGGTGAATAATAATTGTGTGAACTGTATCTGGCAAATTGTCGTGGGATAGTCCGTTGCTGGATGAGCATGCCATCATTCCCCTTTGTATGTGTATTTTAATTACTATGTAAAGCAATAATTACCTTATTTTTGTTATACCAATATGTATTGACCATTCATTACGTTAGTTTAAGATTACTCTTGTCACAATGTATTGCTCCATTGTAGAATTAATAAATATTGTAACTTTGACAATTTTCTGCGGGGCAGAAGCAATGATTTTGACTCCCGCAGATATGTAGGTCAGTAGCTGATCCGGAACCAGAGAGTTAACATCTTGTGGAGTTAAGTTTTACATTATTGTTCTGTCATAACCATACATATAATAATATTATATTAATTTCTGGGAGAGACAGTAATATTTTAATTTGATATATTTGTGATAAAGTAACCATCTGTATACTATTGAGATTTATGTAATATATATATATATATATATATATATATATATATATATATATATATATATATATATATTTATATATATATATATATATATATAAATATATATATATATATATATATATATATATATATATATATATATATATATTTATATATATATATATATATATATATATATATATATATATATATATATATATATATATATATATATATATATATATGCGAACAAGCCTGAATGGTCCCCAGGACATATGCAACTGAAAACTCACACCCCAGAAGTGACTCGAACCCATACTCCCAGAAGCAACGCATCTGGTATGTACAAGACGCCTTAATCCACTTGACCATCACGACCGGACATAATGAGGTGATAGCCGAGGCTATTTGAACCACCCCACCGCCGGCACTCGGATAGTTATCTTGGGCATAGCATTTTACCAAATCACCTCATTCTTTGGGGCAACACGTGAGGAACACAAATAATTTGTGTTCCTCACGTGTTGCCCCAAAGAATGAGGTGATTTGGTAAAATGCTATGCCCAAGATAACTATCCGAGTGCCGGCGGTGGGGTGGTTCAAATAGCCTCGGCTATCACCTCATTATGTCCGGTCGTGATGGTCAAGTGGATTAAGGCGTCTTGTACATACCAGATGCGTTGCTTCTGGGAGTATGGGTTCGAGTCACTTCTGGGGTGTGAGTTTTCAGTTATATATATATATATATATATATATATATATATATAAGTTTTATATGTATTCCTTCAGTCCTAAAGAAAAATTTTAACAAAGTGCTCATTACTTATTAAGGGGTTACACTGGTGACCTGCTCTTGTGAACAGCAGTTTAGTAACCCTAGACCTTTTTTAAAGTTGGCTGTTGTAGGGTCACGAGCCGTAACGTACGATAAGTAACATAGAGTCACACCAGGTGTCTTGTTACTAATGCTGCGATTAATAAATCCAAGTGTCCGATTTGCCTTATTACGAACATTTATGCATTGATCCTTTTGTTTTAAATTCTTACTAATCATAACTCCCAGATCCCTTGCGCAATTAGACTTCGCAATCTCAACACCATCTAGCTCGTATCTTGTAACCCTATCATCATTACCTAACCTCAGAACTTTACATTTATTAGCATTAAGCTGCATCTGCCAATCCTTCGACCATTTCAAAACCCTATGTAGATCAACTTGAAGTGATAGTGAGTCCTCCTCTGAATTAATTTCCCTACCGATTTTCGTATCATCGGCAAATTTGCAAATGTTGCTACTCAAACCTGACTCTAAATCATTTATATATATTATAAACAACAGAGGTCCCAGAACAGAGCCCTGAGGCACCCCACTTACAACATTTTCCCACTCTGACTTGACTCCATTTATACTAATTCTCTGTTTCCTTTGGTATAGCCATGCCCTAATCCAGCTTAGTATAGCTCCCCCAATACCATGAGACTCTATCTTTTTAATCAGTCTTTCATGTGGCACTGTATCAAAAGCTTTGCTAAAGTCAAGGTACACAACATCGCAATCCGTACCACTATCAACTGCCTCAACAATGCTAGAATAAAAAGATAACAAATTTGTTAAACATGAACGGCCATTTATAAAACCATGTTGCGACTCAATTATTAATTTATGTTTTTCAAGATGAAGACGAATTTTATTTGCTAATATAGATTCGAGTAGCTTTCCCACAATAGACGTTAGGCTAATTGGTCGATAGTTAGACGCAAGTGATCTATCTCCTTTCTTAAAAACTGGTATCACATTAGCAACTTTCCAAAACTCTGGCACTCTGCCTGACTCTATTGATTTGTTAAATATGGTTGACAGTGGGTCACAAAGCTCCTCTTTGCATTCTTTAAGCACTCTGGCAAACACTTCATCCGGCCCTGGGGATTTGTTTGGTTTGAGTTTTACTATTTGTTTAAGAACATCCTCCCTGGTAACTGTTAAACTCGTCAACCTGTCCTCGTCCCCACCCACATACACTTGTTCGGCTGAAGGCATATTGTTAAGTTCCTATTTAGTAAATACAGATACAAAATATTTATTAAAAATACTACTCATCTCTTCATCACTATCTGTTATTTGACCTGTCTCAGTTTTTAATGGACCTATCCTTTCCCTAGTCTTAGTACGATATAACTGAAAAAACCCTTTAGGATTTGTCTTTGCTAGCCCTGCTATGCGAACTTCATAGTTTCTTTTTGCTTTCCTTATCTCTTTTTTAACATTTCTAACCAATTGTACGAATTCCTGTTCCAAAGTGACCTCCCCATTTTTAATCCTTTTGTACCAAGCTCTCTTTTTACCTATAAGGTTCTTCAAATTCTTTGTTATCCACTTTGGGTCATTAGTATTCGATCTATTCAATTTGTATGGTATACTACGTTCCTGTGCTTTGTTTAGAATATTCTTAAATAAGTTATATATTGAATCCACATCGAAATCCCCATTTAAGTCACCTATCGCTGGGTTCATGTCTCGCTCCAAGACCGGCCCCCACCCCATACCCAAGACTTTCCAATCAATTTGACCCAAAAAATTTCTTAGGCTATTAAAATCAGCTTTTCGAAAATCTGGCACTTTAACAGAATTTTCTCCTACAGGTCTATTCCATTCTATGCTAAATCTGATTTCTTTGTGATCACTGTTACCTAACTCACTCCCTATTTCGATGTCATTAATTTGTGTTTCCCTGTTAGTTAACACTAAATCAAAAATATTATTTTCCCGTGTTGGTTCCTTAATGTGTTGCGTAAGAAAGCAATCGTCAATTAATTCTAGAAAATCTTCTGCTTCACTATTCCCTGTTTTGTTCAACCAGTTTATTCCACTAAAATTAAAGTCACCCACGACGTAAATACTGTTAGATCTAGATGCCCTAGATATTTCATCCCATAGATGATTTGCTTCCATTCTGTCTAAATTTGGTGGCCTATATATAACTCCTATTATAATATTATTTGCTTTTTCGTATAATTCTATCCAAATAGTTTCTGTGTGTCGCTCAGTTTTGATTCCTTCTTTGAGACTATATTTCAAATTGTCCCTAACATATATGGCTACTCCCTCTCCTCGTCTAATACATCTATCTGTGTGAAATAGTTTAAATACATTTATTTGATATTTAGCTAATAGTTCTCTATTTTCTACATTCATCCACGTTTCGGTAAGTGCAATATTCTCTATTTTTTCTGTGCAGACAAGAGCATTTAATTCGTTAATTTTATTTCTTAGACTTCTACTGTTAGTGTAATATACCCTAAGTGAATTGTTATTTTGAGGCCCTTCTCTTTCCCTGATCATTTTGCCAATTCCTTTCTCCCACAAACACATACTTTTATTACCTCCTTCTTCCAAATCAATTCCCATACCTCTATCTACTAACAGTTTAAACCCAAACAAACACCTCTAACCACTTCTTCCAACGAGTTCGCAACAGCAACAACCCCAGCTCTCGATAGATGGACCCCATCACAAGCATACATTTCATTTCTTCCATAGAAGTGTTCCCAGTTGTCTATGAAAGATATTGCATTTGATTTGCAATATCTTTCCAGCCGGCAATTGACACCAAGTGCCCTTGACATCCATTCATTTCCCACTCCCTTTCTTGGAAGAATGCCACATATGATCGGGATTCCTCCCTTGCTCCTAACTAATTCAATGGCTGTCCTGAATCTCTGTATTAGTTCCTCACTCCTAACTCGTCCAACATCATTACCCCCTGCACTAATACAAATAATGGGTTTGTTTCCATTTCCCATCATAATATCATTCATGTTTCCAACAATATCACCAATTCCAGCTCCCGGATAGCAAACCCTTAATCTATTCCCCCTATCTCTGGCACAAAACGTTCTGTCTAAATACCTTACCTGGGAATCTCCCACAACAAAAATTCGCTTCGATTCTCCCTTTTCCTTTCGCGCAGTTTGAGGGACCTGCGCTTCAATGCTTCTCGTTACTTTGTCTTTGCCACCTTGTTGAACAACAGGTTCAACACAGCACTCGTCCTCTAATACGTCAAATGCGTTAAAAACCCTTAGGTGTTGGCTATTAGTTGTCGGTTTTGCCAAGGTCTTCTTAAGACCCCTGTCTTTCACAACTTGCCAAGACGAGGTCTTCTTATTATTGGTCCCGTCAGTCCTTCTTAATGAGGTGCCGTCAACACTGGCCTCCTCCTTCGTTTCCTCCCGAAGTCTCAGCCGTCGTACCTCCTCCCGCAGGGAATCCATCTCTGCTCTCTGAGCTCCAACCAGACTCACCAAATCCTTCACTAGAGTTGTTCGGTAACAAGGCTGTTGATTTATGGAACCAATAACCGCATAACGTGGTAGAGGTGGGGTCCCTCGATTGTTTTAAACGTGGGTTGAACAAGTATATGAGTGGGATTGGGTGATTAAAATAGGAGCTTCCTCGTATGGGCCAATAGGCCTTCTGCAGTTAACTTTGTTCTTATGAAGAGACAACGAGGTTTCGGTAAATCCTGGACCATTATCAAGTCGATTGTGATGAGACGAAGGAGGCACATCTCACCACAATCGACTTGCCTTCATAATCATGGAAGCATTGTCTCATCACAATCGAATTGATAGTGGTCCAGGACAGATCGAAACATTGTCGTCTCTTCAATTTCTAGTGTGTGGTTTGGAAAAACAAATTTCAGTCATGTTATTGTGACTTTTATCTGCAACAGAGTTGTTGATTTGTTGAATCAATTATGGCATAAAATAATATAGAAATATGAGAACATATAAGAATAAAGGCTACTGCAAAAGGCATATTGGCCCATACGGGACAGCTCCTATATATAACCATCAAATCTCATTCATATATATGACATTTGTTATTAACTGTCTGAGGTGAACAGTTTATCAAATTAGAAGATTAACATTTGTCAACCCTTAAAATCTTACATTATCTTGCAGGTACAAAATGGGGAAATCTTTAAGAACAGTATATATGACATATATATATATATATATATATATATATATATATATATATATATATATATATATATATGTCGTACCTAGTAGCCAGAACGCACTTCTCAGCCTACTATGCAAGGCCCGATTTGCCTAATAAGCCAAGTTTTCCCGAATTAATATATTTTCTCTAATTTTTTCTTATGAAATGATAAAGCTACCCATTTCATTATGTATGAGATCAATCTTGTTTTATTGTTGTTAAAATTAACGTAGATATATGACCGAATCTAACCAACCCTACCTAACCTAACCTAATCTATCTTTATAGGTTAGGTTCGGTTAGGTGACCGAAAAAGGTAGGTTAGGTTAGGTAGGTTAGGTCGTCGAAAAAACATTAATTCATGAAAACTTGGCCTATTAGGCAAATTTGGCCTTGCATAGTAGGCTGAGAAGTGCGTTCTGGCTACTAGGTACGACATATATATATATATATATATATATATATATATATATATATATATATATATATATATATATATATATATATATATATATATATGTCGTACCTAGTAGCCAGAACGCACTTCTCAGCCTACTATGCAAGGCCCGATTTGCCTAATAAGCCAAGTTTTCATGAATTAATTGTTTTTCGACTACCTAACCTAACCTAACCTAACTTTTTCGGCTACCTAACCAAACCTAACCTATAAAGATAGGATAGGTTAGGTTAGGTAGGGTTGGTTAGGTTCGGTCATATATCTACGTTAATTTTAACTCCAATAAAAAAAAATTGACCTCATACATAATGAAATGGGTAGCTTTATCATTTCATAAGAAAGAAATTAGAAAAAATATATTAATTCAGGAAAACTTGGCTTATTAGGCAAATCGGGCCTTGATTAGTAGGCCAAAAAGTGAGTTCTGGCTACTAGGTACGACATATATATATATATATATATATATATATATATATATATATATATATATATATATATATATATATATATATATATGCAAACAAGCCTGAATGGTCCCCAGGACTATATACAACTGAAAACTCACACCCCAGAAGTGACTCGAACCCATACTCCCACAACTGGTATGTACAGGGACGCCTTAATCCGCTTGACCATCACGACCGGACATAAGGAAGTGATAGCCGAGGCTATATGAACCACTTCCCCGCCGGCACTCGGATGGTAATCTTGGGCATAGCATTTTATCAAATCACCTCATTCTTTGGGGCACACGTGAGGAACACAAATGCAAAATTGCATTTGTGTTCCTCACGTGTGCCCCAAAGAATGAGGTGATTTGATAAAATGCTATGCCCAAGATTACCATCCGAGTGCCGGCGGGGAAGTGGTTCATATAGCCTCGGCTATCACTTCCTTATGTCCGGTCGTGATGGTCAAGCGGATTAAGGCGTCCCTGTACATACCAGTTGTGGGAGTATGGGTTCGAGTCACTTCTGGGGTGTGAGTTTTCAGTTATATATATATATATATATATATATATATATATATATATATATATATATATATATATATATATATATATATATGACTATATATGACAAATGGTGTTTTCCTAACTCAAACAATGTAGGGTAGACACCTGGTGTAGTTCTTCAGCTATATCTTGTTCTGGTTAGGCCCCATTTAGATTATGCAGTTCTGTTTTGGTCGCCGTACTATAGAAAGGATATAAATTCACTTGAAGGTGTCCAGGATAGGATGACAAAGTTAATTCCCCAAATTGGAAATCTCTCATATGAAGAACGATTAACAAAGCTTAAATGGCATTCACTGGAATAGAGAAGAGTTAGGGGTGACATGATAGAGGTTTATATATACAAGTTGATGAATGGACATAACAAAGGGGGATATTATTAGGGTATTCAAAGTATCAACACTATCATATATTCAACACTTTGAATATCATATATTCAAAGACAGAACACAAAACAATGGGTATACATTAAATAAGTTTTGATTTAGGAAAGACTTGGGTAAATACTATTTGACCAAATCTAAATCAATTGATTTTGGGTCAATCTATTAGACCCAAAAAATTCTTAGGCTATTGAAATCAGCTTTTTGAAAATCTGGCACTTTAACAGAATTTTTTACTACAGATCTATTCCATTCTATGCTAAATCTGATTTCTTTGTGATCACTGTTCCCTAGGGCACTCCCTATTTCAATGTCATTAATTTGTGTTTCACTGTTAGTTAACACTAAATCTAAAACATTATTTTCCCGTGTTCGTTCCTTAATGTGTTGCGTAAGAAAGCACCTGTCATTTCTTGTTTTTGTAAAGGTAGACTGGGCAAGTTGGAGAAGGTACAAAATGAAGCCATGAGAATAATCTTTGGATGTCCAAGAAGTGCTTTGATTAAGATAATGAGGATGGAATTGAATCTAAAGCATATTGGGGATAGAATTTTAGAGATAAATGTATCTTCTGCCATTAGATTAAGATATTTATTACTAACGCTTCAATAAATAAATCCCAGTGTCCAAGCATAGGTTAGACATCTATATGAATGAGATTGGATCAATAGGTATCCTTGCAAAAGAAGAAAATTATGTTTCAAATAGGAGAGCCGAGGGCAACATATTATTGTAAAATTAGAAAATTACCTACAGAAAACATTTTACATGTATAATGTGATGGGTCTGTAGCTAGGGATGGGAAGGCAGGATGTGGAATCTTGGGGCCAGATTCACGAAGCAGTTACGCAAACACTTGCAAACGTGTACATTGACGGCTTTGGTTACATTTATTAAACAGTTTACAAGCATGAAAACTTCCCAATCAACTGTAGTTATTGTTATAAACAGCCTCCTGGTGCTTCGGAGCTTATTAACTGTTCAATAATTGTAAAGAAAGCCGCCAAAGATTGAGAAAAGATATACAGGTTCATAAGTGCTTGCGTAACTGCTTTGTGAATCTGGCTCCTGATCAGGGAGTACACAGACATCGGCACTGTAGATACTGTTATTGGACGCCGCTTAACTGACTTAACATGTCTCTTCAATGCAGGCTGAACTCCAAGGTGTATTAGCAGGATTACAGGAAGTAGTCAAATGTGGTAAAAATGCCTGCTTCCTTATTGACAGCAGAGGAACGTTAGTCTTTAAATAGCATACGACCAGTATACCAGAATATTGTGATAGAGTGTAGAAAGCTTTTTACACTTACACTTTTACACTTTTGCCCCAAGAGTGTAACACTCATATGCTGTGCTTACTATATTAACCCGCAATGTTAAATGGGATTCTTGTACTGTGATTTGTGTATTTGTACTCACTGAATGTGTGCACCGCTTGAGGGACTTGAAGTAGAGGGGGGGGGGGGTAGAAATAGCCTAAGCTGCTCTATCCCTTTGAGATATATTTTTTCTTGTCTCAATAAACATACTTGAACTTAAATAGGTGCTGCCTCATATGGCTGCCTCCAGTTACCTTCCTTCTTCTGTTCTTAATCAACATCTAGCTCGTAATTTGTAAATCATTCGTCATTACCTAGCCTAAAATCCTTACAGTTGTCAGCATTAAACTTCATCTGCCTATCTTCTTACTATTTCAAACCCCTATTTAGGGATTTGAAATGGTCTTTCAAACACCTTTCATCTCAAGGTGTAGTGAGTCTATTTCGGTGTTTAATATCCTGATTTTTGTATCATCTGCAGATTTGCAAATATAAATATAAATATATATATATATATATATATATATATATATATATATATATATATATATATATATAAATATATATATATATATATATATATATATATATATATATATATATATATATATATATATATATATATATATATATGGAGAAGCCGTTGTTGACTAGGACCTGCCTAGTCAACAACGGCTTCTCCAATGGTTTCGTCGAAAACATCATAAGAAGGAAAGTGAAACGCCATGCAACCTCTGAAGAGACAACTAACACAACACCTATACCCCCTATTAGACTATTTTAAAGGAACTTCTTTTCCACAGCTCATAAAACGGAGGAAAGGGTCCTGAAAGATATTGTTAATAGAAACGTTATCCCTACAGACAAAAATCAGAGGATACAACTGACGATTTACTATAAAACCAGAAAAACGGCCAGCCTACTCATAAGAAACTCTCCAGACACAAAACAGAACGCTTTAAAAGAGACTAACGTCGTCTATGCCTTCAAATGCCCTCTTGGGGACTGTAAGCTCTAAAAAACCCAGTATATAGGCAAGACAACAACATCTCTTTCTAGGCGTTTAACGATGCATAAGCAACAGGGCTCCATTAGGGAACATATAATCTCTTCCCACAACCAAACCATCGCCAGAGAAATCCTAGTAAACAACACAGAAATCATCGATAGATACAGCGATAGCAGGCGGCTTGACGTTTGCGAGGCACTACACATCAAGAAGTCAACACCAGCAATCAACAGCCAATTAATGCACAACTATATTCTACCCACCTCAAGACTCCGCTCCAATATAGAAGCATCAAGAAATATGGACCAATAGGCTTTCTACAAACACTTCTATTCAATACCCATTGTTACGTGTTCTATCTTGTGTTGATGAAATTAATACCCTATTAATACCACCTCTTGTTCTGTCTTGTGTTGATGAAATTAATACCCTGTTATTGCCAGCTCACCCCATCCACCTCACTCAAATGTAGATATAAAATCGGAGATGCGTAAGTTCTATTCAGTTGTGTATTTGTAAACTAAAATCTTTGAAAATGTAATAAGTTTTACGAAACGCGCTCGTGTCGCGTCAGACTAGAAATAAAAATGAATTTTGGAGAATTGATTTTTGATTTACCTCCAACAGTGAAAAGAAATGTACGAAAGATTGAGAAAATTCGTGTTTGAATTATTAATCTTACATTTTCGGTCATATTTAATAATATATGTCTACAGGAAAGACTGCTACCAAAATATACTAATATATATATATATGTATATATATATATATATATATATATATATATATATATATATATATATATATATATATATATATATATATATATATATATATATATATATATATATATATCGTACCTAGTAGCCAGAACGCACTTCTCAGCCTACTATGCAAGGCCAAATTTGCCTAATAAGTCAAGTTTTCATGAATTAATTGTTTTTCGACCACCTAATCTACCTAACCTAACCTAACTTTTTCGGCTACCTAACCTAACCTCACCTATAAAGATAGGTTAGGTTAGGTTAGGTAGGGTTGGTTACGTTCGGTCATATATCTACGTTAATTTTAACTCCAATAAAAAAAGATTGACCCCATACATAATGAAATGGGTAGCTATATCACCTCATTTTGTCCGGTCGTGATGGTCAAGTGGATTAAGGCGTCTTGTACATACCAGTTGCGTTGCTCCTGGGAGTATGGGTTCGAGTCACTTCTGGGGTGTGAGTTTTCAGTTGCATATTGTCCTGGGGACCATTCAGGCTTGTTCGCATTTGTGTTCCTCACGTGTGCCCCAAAGAATGAGGTGATTTGGTAAAATGCTATGCCCAAGATTACTATCCGAGTGCCGGCGGTGGGGTGGTTCAAATAGCCTCGGCTATCACCTCATTTTGTCCGGTCGTGATGGTCAAGTGGATTAAGGCGTCTTGTACATACCAGTTGCGTTGCTCCTGGGAGTATGGGTTCGAGTCACTTCTGGGGTGTGAGTTTTTAATTGCATATTGTCCTGGGGATCATTCAGGCTTGTTCGCATTTGTGTTCCTCACGTGTGCCCCAAAGAATGAGGTGATTTGGTAAAATGCTATGCCCAAGATTAGTATCCGAGTGCCGGCGGTGGGGTGGTTCAAATAGCCTCGGCTATCACCTCATTTTGTCCGGTCGTGATGGTCAAGTGGATTAAGGCGTCTTGTACATACGAGTTGCGTTGCTCCTGGGAGTATGGGTTCGAGTCACTTCTGGGGTGTGAGTTTTCAGTTATATATATATATGTATATATATATATATATATATATATATATATATATATATATATATATATATATATATATATATATATATATATATATATATATTTGTGATACAGATATACAGCCCCTTTTCTATTTCTACAAACCTAGCCTAAACTAACCTAACTTAACCTGCAAACCTAGCCTATTTCCTAGTCAAAACAAACATAACCTAATCTAAGCTAACCTAACCTAACGTAACTAACTCCTGGATACCTATTTACTGTTAGGTGAATAGATGTATTCGGTGATAGGAAACGCTACCTACAATTACAGCCCTTCTATTTCTATTTCTACAAACCTAGCCTATTTCCTAGCCTATTTCCTAGCCTAAACTAACCTAACCTAATCTAACTAACTCCTGGATACCTATTTACTGCTACGTGAACAGAGAAGACACGCTACCAACAATTACTGCCCTATTTCTATTTCAACAAAAATAGCCTATTTCTTAGCCTAAACTAATCTAACCTAATTGAACCTAACCTAACCTTACCTATATATATACTTCACTACTCACTAACATCATCACTACCACACTACTCACTAACATCATCACTACCTCCCAACTCACATCATCATCACTACCTCACTATCATCATCACTACCTCTTTACTCACCATCATCATCATTACCTCACTACTCACCATCATCATCACTACCTCACCATCATCTTCACTACCTCTCTACTCACCATCATCATCATTACCTCACTACTCACCATCACTACCACACTACTCACCATCATCACTACCTCACTACTCACCATCATCATCACTACTTCTCTACTCACCACCATCATCATTTCCTCACTACTCACTAACATCATCACTTCCTCACTACTCACCATCATCATCATCACTACTCACCATCATCACTACCCACCATCATCACTACCACACTACTCATAAACATCATCACTACCACACTACTCACCATCATCACTACCACACTATTCACTATCATCATCACTACCACACTACTCACCATCATCATAACTACCACACTCCTCTTAACCATCATCACTACCTCGCTAGTCACACTCATCATCACTACCTCACCATCATCATCACTACCTCACCATCATCATCACTACTTCACCATCACTACCTCACCATCATCACTACCTCACCATCATCATCACTACCTCACTACTCAACATCACCACTTCCACACTACTCACCATCATCATTACCTCACTACTCACCATTATCATCACTACATCACTACTCACCATCATCATCACTACCACAATACTCACCATCATCATCACTACCACAATACTCACCATAAACATCACTACCACACTAAGCAACACCATCACTACCTCACTACCATCATCACTACCACACTACTCACTATCATCACTTCTCACCATCACCATCACTACCTCACTACTCACCATCATCATCACTACCTCACTACTCGCTATCATCATCACTACCATACTACTCACCATCTTCATCACTACCACACTATGCACTATCATCATCACTACCACACTACTCACGATCATCATCACTACCTCACTACTCACCATCATCACTACCTCACTACTCACTATCATCATCACTACCACACTACTCACCATCATCATCACTACCACACTATTCACTATCATCATCACTACCTCACTACTCACCATCATCATCACTACCACACTACTCACTATCATCACTTCTCACCATCATCATCACTACTCACTATCATCACTACCACACTACTCACCATCATCATCACTACCACACTACTCACCATCATCATCATTACCTCACTACTCACTATCATCATCACTACCACACTACTCACCATCATCATCACTACCACACTACTCACTATCATCACTTCTATCACTACTCACCATCAACATCACAACCACACTACTTAGCAACACCATCACTACCTCACTACTCACCATCATCATCACTACCACACTACTCACTATCATCATCACTACAACACTACTCACCATCATCATCACTACCACACTATTCACTATCATCATGACTACCACACTACTCACCATCATCATCACTACCACACTATTCACTATCATTATCACTACCACACTACTCACCATCATCATCACTACCTCACTACTCACCATCATCATCACTACCTCACTATCATAATCACTACCACACTACTCACCATCATCATCACTACCACACTATTCACTATCATTATCACTACCACACTACTCACCATCATCATCACTTCCTCACTACTCACCATCATCATCACTACCTCACTATCATAATCACTACCACACTACTCATCATCATCATCACTACCACAGTATTCACTATCATCATCACTATCTCACTACTCACCATCATCATCACTACCACACTACTCACTATCATCACTTCTATCACTTTTCACCATCATCATTACTACTCACTATCATCATCACTACCACACTACTCACCATCATCACTACCACACTACTCACCATCATCATCACTACCTCACTACTCACCATCATCATCACTACCACACTACTCACCATCAGTATCACTACCACACTATTCACTATCATCATCACTACCTCACTACTCACCATCATCATCACTCTCACACTACTCACTATTATCACTTCTCACCATCATCACTACCTCACTACTCGCCATCATCATCACTACCACACTATTCACTATCATCATCACTACCACACTACTCACCATCATCATCACTACCACACTTCACTATCATCATCACTACCTCACTACTCACCATCATCACTACCACACTATCATCACTTCTCACCATCATCATCACTACTCACTATCATCATCACTACCACACTACTCAAAATCATCATCACTACCACACTATTCACTATCATCATCACTACTCATCATCATCATCACTACCACACTACTCACTATCATCACTTCTCACCATCATTGTAACACGGGTTGGGTTCCTCCTCTCTTTATCTACCTTCTTTACCCTCTACCCGTATTCTTACTTTTATTTCTAAACCAAGGGACTCCAAAACTTTTAACAAAGCCAACTCCACGCCACGTGGTCCTAAGACGATTGACCGACTTAGGATTCTACACCCAGTATGACGTGACCTAAGCTCTGAACAAAACCCTAGAGTCACCTCTGCTGCCACCACCAGCCCAGTAATACAAGAGCAATGATCGAGGTCTGGATCGATCACGCTAATTAATCAACCTAGGGGCTTGATCCCCACTATAAACGATGATCTTGAGTGTGGAATAAATTACACGGTAATGATAATTCCGATTCGATGTTAGAATCGGCGCCCAATGCAACTCTGCCTCGTGTGGACCACGTGACCAGGACAAGTATACACATAAAACACATGGAAACAATAAAATGCAAATTAATAACAAATTTAATTTATTAAAAGAAAACTAAAACAAAAATCTAAATCTGTTCACTCCCTATCACTTTAACACTCCCTACTTGACCTGAGTGGCAAATGAGACTATTTCTATACTTGACAATAGCAACTATACCTTGGGCGACCAGCTAGATGTCTTGGCTGGTCTTGGGGAGAGGTAAGATGTTTGACCTCTTATCCCAGCTGCTCCCGTTTCCACACTGATTTCTTCCTTGTCTGGTCTCCCCCAGACAGAACATTGTATCCTTCCGCCTAGTCAAAGTTCTACCAAGTTACTAGCAAGGTTTAAGTTATAACAATTAACCTCTGTTGTACTTAATTAATCCAGACTGGTTGAATTATTTTACTGAATTAAATTACAAACATCTAACGGCAGAGCTGTTCCCGATCACAAAAATGGTTATTAAAACTTTGAGAAATAGTAGACCTGTCAACCCCTGATGACCTATGACCGCCGGTCACTCCGCTTTAAAAGTTAGATCTGATTCGTGACGTCACTGATGGTGACTTAAACTCAATAATTAGAATACTCTTGATATTGTATCCAGTACTATTATACAATACAATTTTAATGCAAAATGAATAAAGGCTAATTTTCTCTAAATTACTGAATACTATAGGATGATTCATTATACGCAGTTATGAACAAAGCGTCGGTTATTTCCACCGCGAATTCCCCTGGGGGTCAGGTCACCATGCGGCTCAGCTTCCCATTCTCTTTTGTCGATAAACCACTCTGGATAATTCTTACAACAGCCTAGTCTGTTACAACCCCCCCCGCACAAGCACTTAGTAAACCTTGTTAATTTGTTAAAATTCACGAGGTTTAGTATCCAAACCCACAATTCAACTCATGCCACAAACAAAAGCTAACCTAACTAATAAAAATTCGACAAATAATAGTCCAACATCATAATAAACATGTATTAACCAAGGGGCTTGATCCCCACTATAAACGATGACCTTGAGTGTGGAATAAATTACACGGTAATGATAATTCCGATTCGATGTTAGAATCGGCGCCCAATGCAACTCTGCCTCGTGTGGACCACGTGACCAGGACAAGTATACACATAAAACACATGGAAACAATAAAATGCAAATTAATAACAAATTTAATTTATTAAAAGAAAACTAAAACAAAAATCTAAATCTGTTCACTCCCTATCACTTTAACACTCCCTACTTGACCTGAGTGGCAAATGAGACTATTTCTATACTTGACAATAGCAACTATACCTTGGGCGACCAGCTAGATGTCTTGGCTGGTCTTGGGGAGAGGTAAGATGTTTGACCTCTTATCCCAGCTGCTCCCGTTTCCACACTGATTTCTTCCTTGTCTGGTCTCCCCCAGACAGAACATTGTATCCTTCCGCCTAGTCAAAGTTCTACCAAGTTACTAGCAAGGTTTAAGTTATAACAATTAACCTCTGTTGTACTTAATTAATCCAGACTGGTTGAATTATTTTACTGAATTAAATTACAAACATCTAACGGCAGAGCTGTTCCCGATCACAAAAATGGTTATTAAAACTTTGAGAAATAGTAGACCTGTCAACCCCTGATGACCTATGACCGCCGGTCACTCCGCTTTAAAAGTTAGATCTGATTCGTGACGTCACTGATGGTGACTTAAACTCAATAATTAGAATACTCTTGATATTGTATCCAGTACTATTATACAATACAATTTTAATGCAAAATGAATAAAGGCTAATTTTCTCTAAATTACTGAATACTATAGGATGATTCATTATACGCAGTTATGAACAAAGCGTCGGTTATTTCCACCGCGAATTCCCCTGGGGGTCAGGTCACCATGCGGCTCAGCTTCCCATTCTCTTTTGTCGATAAACCACTCTGGATAATTCTTACAACAGCCTAGTCTGTTACATCATCATCACTACCTCACTACTCACTATCATCATCACTACCACACTACTCACTATCATCATCACTACCACACTATTGACTATCATCATGACTACCACACTACTCACCATCATCATTACTACCTCACTACTCACTATCATCATCACTACCACACTACTCACCATCATCATCACTACCACACTTCACTATCATCATCACTACCTCACTACTCACCATCATCACTACCACACTACTCACTATCATCACTTCTCACCATCATCATCACTACCTCACTACTCACTATTATCATCACTACCACACTATTCACTATCATCATCACTACCACACTACTCACCATCATCATCACTACCTCACTTCTCACCATCAGCATCACTACTCACTATCACTACAACACTACTCACCGAGTAGTGTGGTAGTGATGATGATAGTGAGTAGTGTGGTAGTGATGATGGTGAGTAGTGTGGTAGTGATGATGTTTATGAGTAGTGTGGTAGTGATGATGGTGGATAGTGATGATGGTGAGTAGTGATGATGATGATGATGGTGAGTAGTGAGGAAGTGATGATGTTAGTGAGAAGTGAGGAAATGATGATGGTGGTGAGTAGAGAAGTAGTGATGATGATGGTGAGTAGTGAGGTAATGATGATGGTGAGTAGTGTGGTAGTGATGGTAAGTAGTGAGGTAATGATGATGATGGTGAGTAGAGAGGTAGAGAGGTAGTGATGATGATGGTGAGGTAGTGATGATGATGGTGAGTAGTGAGGTAATGATGATGATGGTGAGTGAGTAGAGAGGTAGTGATGATGATGGTGAGGTAGTGATGATGATGGTGAGTAGGGAGGTAGTGATGATGTTAGTGAGTAGTGTGGTAGTGATGATGTTAGTGAGTAGTGAAGTATATATATATAGGTAAGGTTAGATTAGGTTAGGTTAGGTTAGATTAGTTTAGGCTTAGAAATAGGCTATTTTTGTTGAAATAGAAATAGGGCAGTAATTGTTGGTAGCGTGTCTTCTCTGTTCACGTAGCAGTAAATAGGTATCCAGGAGTTAGTTAGATTAGGTTAGGTTAGGTTAGGTTAGTCTAGGAAATAGGCTAGGTTTGTAGAAATAGAAATAGAAGAAGGGCTGTAATTGTAGGTAGCGTTTCCTATCACCGAATACATCTACTCACCTAACAGTAAATAGGTATCCAGGAGTTAGTTACGTTAGGTTTGGTTAGGTTAGGTTAGCTTAGATTAGGTTATGTTTGTTTTGACTAGGAAATAGGCTAGGTTTGCAGGTTAAGTTAGGTTAGTTTAGGCTAGGTTTGTAGAAATAGAAATAGAAAAGGGGCTGTAATTGTTGGTAGCCTATCTAACCTAACCAAGAAACCTAACCAAGCAACCTAACCAACCAACCTAACCAAGGAACCTAATCAACCAACCTAACCAAGCAACCTAACCAAGGAACCTAACCAAGGATCCTAACCTAACCCAACCAACCCAACTAACCTAACCAACCAACCAACCTAACCAATGTAACCAACTAACCTAACCAACCAACCTAACCAATGTAACCAACCAATGTATCCAACCAAACTAACCAACCAACCTAAGCAACCAACCTAAGCAACCTAACCTAACCAACCAACCTAACCAATCAACCAACCTAACCAACCTAACAAACCAACCTAACTAACGAACCAACCTAACCAACCAACCTAAGCTATCTAACCTAACCAACCAACCTATCCAACCAACCTTAGCTATCTAACCTAACCAACCAACCTAAGCTATCTAACCTAACCAACCAACCTAAGCTATCTAACCTAACCAAGCAACCTAACCAACCAACCTAACCAAGCAACCTAACCAACCAACCTAACCAAAGAACCTAATCAACCAACCTAACCAAGCAACCTAACCAACCAACCTAACCTAACCAACCAACCCAACCAACCCAACCTAACCTAACCAACCAACCAACCAACCTAACCAACGTAACCAACCATCCTAACCAACGTAACCAACCAACCTAACCAACGTAATAACGTAACCAACTTAACCTAACCAACCAACCTAACCAACCTAACCTAACCAACCTAACCAACCAACCAACCTAACCAACCAACCTAACCAACCAACCAAACTAACTAACCAACCAACCTAATCAACCAACCTAAGCTATCTAACCAACCAACCTAACTAACCATCCAACCTAACCAACGTAAACTATCTAACATAACCAACCAACCTAACTAACCTAACCAACCAACCTAAGCTATCTAACTTAACCAAGCAACCTAACCAAGCATCCTAACCAACCAACCTAACCAAGGAACCTAACCTACTACCAACCTAACCAACCTAAGCTATCTAACTAACCAACCTAAGCTATCTAACTAACCAACCTAATTAACCAACCAACCTAACCAACGTAAGCTATCTAACCTAACCAACCAACCTAACTAACCTAACCAACCAACCTAACCAACATAACCAACCTAACCAACCAACCTATGCCACCTAAGCAACCAACCTAAGCAACCTAACCTAACCAACCTAACCTAACCAACCTAACAAACCAACCTAACTAACCAACCAACCTAACCAACCAACCTAAGCTATCTAACCTAACCAACCAACCTTAGCTATCTAACCTAACCAACCAACCTAAGCTATCTAACCTAACCAAACAACCTAAGCTATCTAACCTAACCAACTAACCTAAGCTCTCTAACCTAACCAACCAACCTAACCAAGCAACCTAACCAACCAACCTAACCAAAGAACCTAATCAACCAACCTAACCAAGCAACCTAACCAACCAACCTAACCTAACCTAACCAACCAACCCAACCTAACCTAACCAACGTAACCAACCATCCTAACCAACGTAACCAACTAACGTAACCAACCTAACCTAACCAACCAACTAACCTAACCAACCAACCTAACCAAACCAAACCAACCAACCAACCTAACCAACGTAACCAACGAACCTAACTAACCAACCTAACCAATGTAACCAACCAACCTAACCAACCTAACCAATGTAACCAACCAACCTAACCAATCAACCTAAGCAACCAACCTAAGCAACCAAACCTATAACCAACCTAACCTAACCAACCAACCTAAGCAACCAACCAACCTAACCAACCTAACAAACCAACCTAACTAACCAACCAACCTAACCAACCAACCTAAGCTATCTAACCTAACCAACCAACCTAAGCTATCTAACCTAACCAAGCAACCTAACCAACCAATCTAACCAAGCAACCTAACCAACCAACCTAAACAAAGAACCTAATCAACCAACCTAACCAAGCAACCTAACCAACCAACCTAACCTAACCTAACCAACCAACCAATCCAACCATCCTAACCTAACCTAACCAACCAACCTAACCAACGTAACCAACCATCCTAACCAACGTAACCAACCAACCTAACCAACATAATAACGTAACCAACTTAACCTAACCAACCAACCTAACCAACCTAACCTAACCAACCTAACCAACCAACCAACCTACCAACCTAACCAACCAACCTAACCAACCAACCAACCTAACTAACCAACCAACCTAATCAACCAACCTGAGCTATCTAACCAACCAACCTAACTAACCAACCAACCTAACCAACGTAAACTATCTAACCTAACCAACCAATCTAACTAACCTAACGAACCAACCTAAGCTATCTAATCTAATCAAGCAACCTAACCAACCAACCTAACCAAGCAACCTAACCAACCAACCGAACCAAGGAACCTAACCAACCAACCAACCTAACCAACCTAAGCTATCTAACCAACCTAAGCTATCTAACCAACCAACCTAACTAACCAACCTAAATAACCAACCAACCTAACCAACGTAAGCTATCTAACCTAACCAACCAACCTAACTAACCTAACCAACCAACCTAACCAACGTAACCAACCTAACCAACCTAAGCCACGTAAGCAACCAACCTAACCTAACCAACCTAACCTAACCAACCAACCTAACCAACCAAGCAAACAAACCAACCTAACTAACCTAACCAACCAACCTAACCAACGTAACCAACCTAACCAACCTAAGCCACCTAAGCAACCAACCTAACCAACCAACCTATCCAACCAACCTTAGCTATCTAACCTAAGCTATCTAACCTAACCAACCAACCTAAGCAATCTAACCTAACCAACCAACCTAAGCTATCTAACCTAACCAACCAACCTAAGCTATCTAAGTTAACCAACCAACCTAAGCTATCTAACCTAACCAACCAACCTAACCAACCAACAAAACCAAGCAACCCAACCAACCTAACCAAAGAACCTAATCAACCAACCTAACCAAGCAACCTAACCAACCAACCTAACCTAACCAAAGAACCTAATCAACCAACCTAACCAACCAACCTAACCCAACCAACCTAACCAACCAACCAACCTAACCAACCAACCAACCAACCTAACCAACCAACCTAAGCTATCCAACCAACCTAACCAACCAACCTAAGCTATCCAACCAACCAACCTAACTAACCAACCAACCTAACCAACCTAAGCTATCTAACCTAACCAACCAACCTAACTAACCAACCTAACTAACCTAACCAAACAACCTAAGCTATCTAACCTAACCAAGCAACCTAACCAACCAACCTAACTAAGCAACCTAACCAACCAACCTAACCAACGTAAGCTATCTAACCTAAACAACCAACCTAACCAACCAATCTAAGCTATCTAACCTAACCAACCAACCTAAGCTATCTAACCTAACCAACCAACCTAAGCAACCAACCTAAGCAACCTAACCTAACCAACCTAACCTAACCAAACCAACCAACCTAAGCTATCTAACCTAACCAACCAACCTAAGCTATCTAACCTTACCAACCAACCTAAGCTATCTAACCCAACCAACCAACCTAACCAAGCAACCTAACCAACCAACCTAACCAAAGAACCTAACCAACCAACCTAACCAAAGAACCTAACCTAACCAACCAACCTAACCTAACCTAACCAACCAACCCAACATAACCAACCTAACCAACCAACCTAACCTAACCAACCAACCTAACCAACCTAACTAACCAATCAACCTAACCAACCAACCTAAGCTATCCAACCAACCAACCAACCTAAGCTATCCAACCAACCAACCAACCTAAGCTATCTAACCTAACTAACCTAACCAACCAACCTAACCAAGGAACCTAACCAACAAACCTAATCAAGGAACCTAACCAACCAACCTAAGCAATGTAACCTAACCTAACCTAACCTAAGCAACCTAACCTGAGCAACCTAACCTGAGCAACCTAACCTGAGGAACCTAACCTGAGCAACCTAACCTGAGCAACCTAACCTGAGCAACCTAACCTGAGCAACCTACCTAACCAACCTAACCTAAGCAACCTAACCTAACCAACCTAACCTAAGCAACCTAACCAACCTAATTATGTTATTATATTATTATTATTATTATATTGTTATTATTATTATATTATTATTATTATTATTATATATTATATTATATTATTATTATTATTATTATTATTAATATTATATATTATATTATATTATTATTATACAACCTTATTATATTATCAACTCCCTTCTTATTATCTGACACGAACCTTCGGTTCAGATGTAGTTTTGTTTCTCCTTTGTATATATTTACCCAAACCCACCATCCCACTTAACCTTCTTTCCTTCTTTTACTTTGTTTTCACATATAAGTTCATTCTTTATCTTAGTAATAATAAAAATTACAATAGTAAAGAATCAGATCTACTAAGAAAAACAAGAGAGCAAGTGAGTGAGAGCATGAAACGAGGAGAAAAGAGTAAGAGAGAGGGGGGAGGAAGAGCATGGGAGCACAAGACTTGAATTTGAGAAAGAAGAGAGCATTTGAGCAAATGAGTGAGAGAGAGGGGGAGGAAGAGAGAGAATAAGGGAGAGAGATAGGTCCCATGCTCTTCCTCCCCCCTCTCTCTTACTCTTTTCTCCTCGTTTCATGCTCTCACTCACTTGCTCTCTTGTTTTTCTTAGTAGATCTGATTCTTTACTATTGTTATTTTTATTATTACTAAGATAAAGAATGAACTTATATGTGAAAACAAAGTAAAAGAAGGAAAGAAGGTTAAGTGGGATGGTGGGTTTGGGTAAAAATATACAAAGGAGAAACAAAACTACATCTGAAAGGTTAGGAAAAGGATAATATATTCAACAAATACGTCAAAAACACAATAAACTACATCTGGAAGGTTAGGTTAAGGGGTTGGGGAATACGAATAAATAAATAATAACAAACATAATAAATACAACTTATGAGCAACTTGATGAACTTTAACAAATAACCCTTGATCTGCAAAAATGGCCATTTGAGAAATTTGCCCTTGAAACGAGTAAATTCCCATATATAACAAAAATCCTTTGAAATGGTTAAACTCCCAATCTTAAACAAATAACACTTGAAATGCAAAAATGCCCATTTGAGAAATTAACCCTTGAAATGAGTAAATGAATATGAGACAATGATTGACGAAACACAAAGACAAGCAGGAATAATTATGTAAGTTAGATCATGGCTGGTTTGGACTAGATAAGTTAGGATACAGCAGTTTGGGAATGTAGATTAAGTTAGGTAAAGCAAGTTAGGTTACTTTAGGATAGGTAAGATAAGTTATGTAAGTTAGGTTGTGCAGGTTAAGTTAAGTAAGATAGGTAATGTAAGGTAAGTCCTGTTAGGATAGGTGAAGTTAGGTTATGCAGGTTAAGTTATGTACGATAGGTAAAGGTAAGGTATGTTAAGTTAGGATAGGTAAAGTCAGGTTTAGGAACGTTACGCTAACTAAGCAACATTGGGTGGAGCGGATAGGATACGTAGGATTTGGACAGTGTAGTTCTGAGAACAGTTTTAGGGTAAAGTGACTAAGAAAATATATTTTAACAGAAGCGCCGGTATGGTATGGAAAGTTGAACTAGTTACATTTTGGAGAGAAATTTTATGACTGAAGATGTCTTGAAGAATAACATGATGGACGGAGAGTTTCTTTGATGAACGAATGTGTCTTAGAGAACAACTTTTTGGTGAACGAAGGTGAATTAGAGATCTCTTTGATGATTCTGAGAATAACTTTGATCAACGAAGATGTCTGAGATTGACTTTGACGTCTCTTGGAATAACTTTGTGGACATGAGAATATCTTTGGATAACTCTGAGATTAACTTTGATGTCTTTGAAACAACTTTGATGAACAAGAGTGAGTTAGAGATTACCTTTGTTAACTCTGAGATCGACTTTGATGAACAAAAGTGAGTTAGAGATTACATTTGATGACTCTAAGATTAACTTAGATGTCTCTGAGACAAACTTTTATAACATAGAAATTAACTTTAATGACCAAAAGTGAGTTAGAGAATACCTTTGATGACTCCGAGAATAACTTTGATGAACAAAGATGTTTTGGAAAGTTTCTCTGAAGAACGAAGGTGACTCCGAGAATAACTTTGCTGACTCTGAGAAAATCAGTGAGGACTTTGAGAATGACTTCTGAGAACATGAGTAGTATTTGAATGAGACTTTGATGTAATGAAGAGTAACTTTGATGTCTCGAAGATATCTTGCAGATCAACTTTGATGTCTTTGAGTAAGTCCTTGATGTCTCGAAGAGTGTCTTTGACTATATTTCTTACTTAACGTCATATAATTTTAGTTAGGAACAATGATGAATATGACTATTTTAGCAAAGTGAAGGCTACTTTAGTTAAGAAGTAAGTCCTTGATGTCTCGAAGAGTGTCTTTGACTATATTTCTTACTTAACGACATATAATTTTAGTTAGGAACAATGATGATGAATATGACTTTTTCTGTTGATTGATGGATAATTTTAGTTATGAAATGACAATGAAACATGAGATCTAAGCCTGTGTGCCTGTTCTCCACATTCGTGTACTGTCTCGTTACACTGGTGAACCCACCTCGGAGATTCCGACGAAGTAAATCATATAACAATGGAAAACAGTAAGCAAACTTTATTTTAAAAAGAATAAGAGAAGAGTGTAAAGCCGTGGGGCAAGAAAATGATAAAATAAGAAGAGATGGTCTTCATAAACATAACATAAGATATCCATGACCGTAATTAATACAGTGTGAACTCTCTTAAACTATGCACACCATGAAATCTCGTCACTATGCATAACTTGTCACTCTGCGAAACAAATTATTGACTATAGTGCGACAGTGAGAATAAAAATGACCACTTATGTTTTGGAGTGCTATTCTAGTCAAGAAATACTGTAAAGGATGATTATTGACTAAAGGGAATTTCGCAGACTGCTGGTGTTTGATGTGTTGAACTGCTTAAAGGAAGCATATTTGCTAGAAAAAATTCCTGTGAAATAACGCTTGTTATATGTTTTGACTACCTAGCTAATAACATATTGCATGTCTAATAATGAAATGAAATGTCACATTTTTGTCTGACTCACTTAGCACGAGTGAAGAGATAACATTGAAAAAACTGGCAAAGGTTGAAAACTCTGTGAAATCATATCTGTTATGATAAGTTTTGACTAGCTGCACGCTATGTTTGCCTTCTCTCTCTAATCTACACACGCGATATGAAATGTGAATTTGTTGACTGAAGGAGTTTGATGATACGAATAGTAATTGCCGACATTGAGCATAATCTCAAAAACATAGTTTCTGCAAAAAAAAATAACATTAAATTAGATGCGAGCTGCAATTTGAAAACAGAAGATGTGTGATGTGTGGCTTATTGTGTGGACTCTGGAGATATGATCTCCACATATAAGTTTCTCAAGAAAAGCGGTAATATTTTTCTTGTGTTTGGATGTAAAGGCTAAACACGGATGTCATTTTCAATAATGTTATTTGCTCATCCGAGAAAGTTGATTTTCCCCGTTACGTTACATTGTGTTACAGAGGGCTAAAACTGGTAGACCGTAATATTCTTATGGAAGGAGATGTAATGGAGATGGACTAAGTCCTACTTTTATTTAAAAATGTCATTTCGGACTGCAAAAAGTTGATTTGCGTTACGTTACGTCACGTTACATTGTGTTACAGAGGGCAAAAACTGATAGACATCAATTATTTATATGGTAAGAGATGTAATGGAGATGGGCTAGCCCGCACTTTTCGTTTAAAAATGACATTTTGGACTGCAAAAAGTTGATTTGCGTTACGCTACGTTGCGTTACATTGTGTTACAGAGGGCTAAAAGGGGTAGAGGCCAATATTTTATATGGTGAAAGATGTAATGAATAAGGACTAAGTCATACTTTCATTTATATTAACTGTCTGTCCGACAGTTAATATGTTTTTTTTTTTTACCAAGATAAATATGTGAGTGTCTACCAGTCATTGAATAAAACGTGATAAGAGAAAGATTAACTTTTTTTCACCTATTATGTTAACACGAGTCTCTGTTTTTTCTGTTGGATCGAACGATTACTAATGGTTGATGTTGCGTGTAAACTCACGCTATGGATGGTGTTTACTCTGATAAACAGTTAGGCTGGAGAGGAGCTTGAACGGATATAATTATGTTCGATGATCTAAGACTGAGGAAATGGAGCTTGGTTAATGTCCAGATTAATTTTACTACGTTAGAAATAAGGTGATCTTAAATCTCAGGGTGATTTAGATGGAAAATAAAGAACTTGTACAAAAATGAACTAAGCTGAGGGGGGGACAAGAGTTGAAACTTGATAACTGAACCGGTTTTTATTTACTATGACTGAAAATGTAGTTGGTGTTCAAATCTCAGGAGAATTGGACTGATGGTAATAAATTTACAGGAGTGGACTTGGACAGAGGACAGGAGCTAGAGTTTTATAATTGTTTACATCATATTTACTATGAAATACAGAGGGTAGAAATTACAGTGAAATTGCTGGGTTATTTACAAATATACGAGAGAGAACTAAGTTGGGGGACGAGAGCTAGAGCTCAGTAACTGACTTGATATTATTTACGAACTTTGAAGTATGACTGCTTTAAATTTCAGGGAAAATTGGTCTGTTACTAGCGATCTTGTACAAATGAACTAAGCTGGGGACAAGAGCTAGAGTTTGATAATTGTTTACATCATATTTACTATGAAATATAGAGGGTAAAAATTTCAGGGGAATTGATAGGATATTTACAAAGATACGAGAGAGAACTAAGGCGGGGACGAGAGCTGGAGCTCGTTAACTGTTTTGATCTTATTTACGGTGACTGAAATACTGAGGGTAAAAATTACAGTGAAATTGATGGGTTATTTACAATTATACGAGAGAGAACTAAGTTGGGGGACGAGAGCTAGAGCTAGAGCTCAGTAACTGACTTGATATTATTTACTAACTTTGAAGTATGTCTGCTTTAAATTTCGGGAAAATTGATCTGTTACTAACGATCTTGTACAAATGAACTAAGCCGGGGACAAGAGCTAGAGTTTGATAATTGTTTGGATTTACTAAACTAAGTCTGAAATACAGAGGGTAGAAATTTCAGGGAAATTGAATAGGTATTAACGAAGATGTGTGAGGGAAGTCAGGTGGAGGACAAGAGCTGGAGCTCGGTAACTAAATTACTGTATTGAACTATGTTTGAAATATGATTATTTTTTAATTTTAGAGGGATAGGACTGTTAGTATTCATTATAGGGCAGGGGATTAAGGCAGGATAGGAGCTGAAGCTCGATACCAAATTATTGTATTTTAATATGTTTGAAATAGCTGTGTTTTAAATCTCGAAGAAAATCATTGGATACTAGAGAAGATGTATTAGTAAAAACTACTCCCTGGCTTTGTTTATATATGTAAAACTGAAATAGTTTTAATGAAAAGGAACTATGAATGAATGAATGAATGAACAATATGAAGGAGAGAGACAGCGAGAGAGAGACAGGGAGACAGAGAGACAGAGAGAGGCAGAGAGACAGAGAGAGAGAGATAGAGAGACAGAGCGAGAGAGAGAGACAGGGAGACAGAGAGAGAGAGAGACAGAGACAGAGACAGACAGAGAGACAGAGACAGAGACAGATAGAGAGAGTCGCGGACCCTGGCGAAACGCATTGGTAATGGGCGCCCCACCACTTCCGGGTGTCGGAGGAGAAATACCCGGGCTACTTGGAAAGTTGTTCAGTCGGGCTCCAACCTGCGACCCGTACGCTTACCCCTCCGCGGACATTGAAAAACGCTTGAGGTAATGGTACACACCCCCATCCTCGCACACTTAGCACTTCCTGTAGGGAGAGATAAATGGTTTGTCTAACCACATAATGGCCTACTGCAGTCTCACAACGAGAGTTGCTTCACTCTTTCATGACCCGAACACACAGAAAAAAGCCAGGTGCACTCCCGTGTCTTTTCCATGCATTTCTTACAACACCACTTAAGGGCTTCCTGTAGGGTAGTTAATGGGTTTGTCTAACCGCATAATGGCCCAGAGCACTCTCTCCCGACGAGGGGAAGCTCCATCCAGCCCCCACCCAAAACAACATAACAGGCTGTGTTGCCTTCTCCTCGCATCTACACACTATCTCACGATCAACAAAATTATTATCGCACACTGGATTAAGGCTACGCAAAACACACATACATATTCTTTTACTCCTTCCTCTCTCTTCCTTCTATTTTCTTACTCTATCACTTACTCTCATCTTTCCTGACCACTTACCATAACCCCCGAGGACTGGAGCAACGCGCTCCAATTACCTCCGACACACGCCAAAACTTCCGGGAAATTCCCCTAACCCACGAGGACTAGAGTGACGTGCGCACCACCTGTCAGCTGCCAGACACCTGTCCTTCCATTTCTTACAACAACACAACTCTTTCTTAACCAGAACACACAGAAAGCTCCCCAAAACCACGAGGACTGGAGCGATGCGATCCACTTTCCTCCAACACATGTCATAACATCCCGGAAATTCCCCCCGAAAAAAACTTGAGGACGGGAGTGACGCGTGGCACCCTGGCGGGTGCCACGCGCTCACCTGAGCGCGCCACCTGGCGGTGCCGCGCGTGCCTCTAGTCCTCATCTACACTACTCGAATGCAGGTCTATCCGAATTAAGAACTTGTTATAACGGACTAGGCCAGGCTGGAGTTGCCTTCTGATTGAAATTTGGCACTTGTATTTATATCTCATAGGAAGGTTAGTTAGTGTCTATTTATCAACAGTTGCAATGATTGAGATGTTAAGTTGTTAATTTGTGTTGACAGTTAGAAATACCTGACAGCATTGTTTGATAAGGTTGCAGTCCCGTGAGGCAGTTTTATGAATGAATATTGGAGAATTTAGGCTAACTGACATGTGTGTGTGTGTGTGTCTGTGTACTCACCTAGTTGTGTTTGCGGGGGTTGAGCTCTGGCTCTTTGGTCCCGCCTCTCAACCGTCAATCAACAGGTGTACAGATTCCTGAGCCTATTGGGCTCTATCATATCTACACTTGAAACTGTGTATGGAGTCAGCCTCCACCACATCACCTCCTAATGCATTCCTTTTGTCAACCACTCTGACACTAAAAAAGTTCTTTTAGTATAATATCTCTGTGGCTCATTTGGGCACTCATTTTCCACCTGTGTCCCCTTGTGCTAAATAGACTGTCTTTATCTACCCTATCAATTCCCTTCAGAATCTTAAATGTGGTGACCATGTCCCCCCTAACTCTTCTGTCTTCCACCGAAGTGAGGTTTAATTCCCGTAGTCTCTCCTCGTAGCTCATACCTCTCAGCTCGGGTACTAGTCTGGTGGCAAACCTTTGAACCTTTTCCAGTTTAGTCTTATCCTTGACTAGATATGGACTCCATGCTGGGGCTGCATACTCCAGGATTGGCCTGACATATGTATTATACAAAGTTCTGAATGATTCTTTACACAAGTTTCTGAATGCCGTTCGTATGTTGGCCAGCCTGGCATATGCCACTGATGTTATCCTCTTGATATGTGCTGCAGGAGACAGGTCTGGCGTGATATCAACCCCCAAGTCTTTTTCCTTCTCTGACTCCTGAAGAATTTCCTCTCCCAGATGATACCTTGTATCTGGCCTCCTGCTCCCTACACCTATCTTCATTACATTACATTTGGTTGGGTTAAACTCTAACAACCATTTGTTCGACCATTCCTTCAGCTTGTCTAGGTCTTCTTGAAGCCTCAAACAGTCCTCTTCTGTTTTAATCCTTCTCATAATTTTAGCAGCGTCCGCAAACATTGAGAGAAATGAATCGATACCCTCCGGGAGATCATTTACATATATCAGGAACAAGATAGGACCGAGTACAGAGCCCTGTGGGACTCCACTGGTGACTTCACGCCAATCGGAGGTCTCACCCCTCACCGAAACTCTCTGCTTCCTATTGCTTAGATACTCCCTTATCCACTGGAGCACCTTACCAGCTACACCTGCCTGTCTCTCCAGCTTATGTACCAGCCTCTTATGCGCACACACTGTGTGTGTGTGTGTTTAAAAGTATGTATTAATTAATAATTAGTGTGGTGTTTCCAAATGAGTTTGTGAATGATAAACAAGCAATGCAATATCTAATATGTGCTATTTTAGGCCTCGTTCTGTAAAATACATGTTTTACTAGTGATGGAAAATCCGGTTTGTTTTATTCCTCGTTTTATTTCAAGAATAAATAGTACATAGGCGAAGGAACAAAGGTTTTGGCTGGTTAAATATAGCGTTGTGGCCGCCATTTTCTGTGTTGGGCCGGGGGGATGGGGGGGGGGGTGATGGAGAGGGCGGAAGGGGGGGTAGAGGTTCGGCGGCCTGCATTGTGGGGGGGGGGTTCCGGAGGAGCGACCGTGGAAGGTGTTGTTGGGGGGGAGGGGAGGGGAAGGTAGGGGGGATGGGTTGGCAGTTAGGTATTTAAACATAATTTTTCCAGATAGGTTATATAGGGCGAGGTGTTGAGGAAGGAATAAGAAAAGTGTTTGGGGCTGAGTTGAGTGTATTAGTTGTTGTGATTGATGTTAGCATGAAGGTAGGTGGTTGAAATGTGTAAAGATTTGTTAATGAAATCATATGGTTAATAATGTAGGAATTAAGGGTAAGTGATCACTGGAGATAAATATTCAACAGTATATTAAGTAGACAAGTTTTAGCAGGTAGGTAGGCCGGCCGGCCGGCAGAGAGAGACAATGGACTGACAAATAGGTAGACGTTTTCTTCATGGATGGTAAACTATTATTAAAATGGCATGTACACATTTCCATGTGCGACATTCTTGTACACACACACACACACTGACCCACAGAGACTGTCCAAATATGTATACTAACAGCAGCAGCAGTTGGGGTTCCCAGGAAGGTCACCCATCCAAGTACTAACAAAATTAAACGGTGTTTAACCTGATAGATGTATGGGACGAGACGCAGTGTTCTCAAGGGGATAGGTAGGTAGTATGGCCGTTGCTATTGTATACAAGTAGTAAGTAATCACATGTGAGTGAGTCAAGATAATGGTAACTACGGCGGGCAGGCAGGCAGGCAGGCGGAGGATACTCACACATAGCAGCCAATTCTCCATTAATGATATTACTTATTGCAACTATTTAGTCAAATTAACCAACAACAAATGGACTACTACTACAACTACTGTTGCTCCAATATAGAAATGTTGGGATGCCACCGCTGCCATTGATCTCGCACAAGTTGCTGCTGACAAATGACTTATCTTAGGCCTTGCATATGCCCTCTTAGGCTTCATTTAGTCAATACTTGTAACATCATTGAGTCGGGGACAGGCAGACAGGCACTTTATACATACACATGTTAGGCTTATATCCAAACACCCACACCCCCACAATTAGTGGTTCTAACTAAGGTTCTTTTAGTGACTAACTAACCCTCACTCACTCACCACGCCCCAAGTAGCTAGCTTACTAACTTCTGGATACCTATTTACTGCTAGGTGAACAGAGGCATTCGGTGATAGGAAAGGCTACCAACAATTACAGCCCCTTTTCTATTTCTATTTCTACAAACCTAGCCTAAACTAACCTAACTTAACCTGCAAACCTAGCCTATTTCCTAGTCAAAACAAACATAACCTAATCTAAGCTAACCTAACCTAACCTAACGTAACTAACTTCTGGATACTTATTTACTGTTAGGTGAATAGGTGTATTCGGTGATAGGAAACGCTACCTACAATTACAGCCCTTCTTCTATTTCTATTTCTACAAACCTAGCCTAAACTAACCTAACCTAACCTAATCTAACTAACTCCTGGATACCTATTTACTGCTACGTGAACAGAGAAGACACGCTACCAACAATTACTGCCCTATTTCTATTTCAACAAAAATAGCCTATTTCTTAGTCTAAACTAATCTAACCTAATTGAACCTAACCTAACCTTACCTATATATATACTTCACTACTCACTAACATCATCACTACCACACTACTCACTAACATCATCACTACCTCCCTACTCACCATCATCATCACTACCTCACCATCATCATCACTACCTCTCTACTCACCATCATCATCATTACCTCACTACTCACCATCACTACCCCACTACTCACCATCATCACTACCTCACTACTCACCATCATCATCACTACTTCTCTACTCACCACCATCATCATTTCCTCACTACTCACTAACATCATCAATCCTCACTACTCACCATCATCATCATCATCACTACTCACCATCATCACTACCCACCATCATTACTACCACACTATAAATAAACATCATCACTACCACACTACTCACCATCATCACTACCACACTACTCACCATCATCACTACCCACCATCATCATAACTACCACACTACTCTTAACCATCATCACTACCTCACTACTCACAATCATCATCACTACCTCACTATCATCATCACTACCTCACCATCATCATCACTACCTCACTACTCACCATCATCACTACCACACTACTCACCATCATCATTACCTCACTACTCACCATTATCATCACTACTCACCATCATCATCACTACCACAATACTCACCATCAACATCACTACCACAGTACTTAGCAACACCATCACTACCTCACTTTTCACCATCATCATCACTACCACACTACTCACTATCATCACTTCTCACCATCACCATCGCTACCTCACTACTCACCATCATCATCACTACCTCACTATCATCATCACTACCATACTACTCACCATCATCATCACTACCACACCATTCACTATCATCATCACTACCACACTACTCACGATCATCATCACTACCTCACTACTCACCATCATCATCACTACCTCACTACTCACTATCATCATTACTACCACACTACTCACCATCATCATCACTACCACACTATTCACTATCATCACTTTTCACCATCATCATCACTACCTCACTACTCACTATCATCACTACCACACTACTCACCATCATCATTACAACCACACTACTTACTATCATCATCACTACTCACTATCATCATAACTACCACACAACTCACCATCGTCATCACTACCACACTACTCACTATCATCACTTCTATCACTACTCATCATCAACATCACAACCACACTACTTAGCAACACCATCACTACCTCACTACTCACCATCATCACTACCACACAACTCACTATCATCATCACTACCACACTACTCACCATCATCACTACCACACTATTCACTATCATCATCACTACCACACTACTCACCATCATCATCACTACCACACTATTCACTATCATTATCACTACCACACTACTCACCATCATCATCACTACCTCACTACTCACCATCATCATCACTACCTCACTATCATAATCACTACCACACTACTCACCATCATCATCACTACCACACTATTCACTATCATCATCACTACCTCACCATCATCATCACTACCACACTACTCACTATCATCACTTCTCACCATCATCATCACTACCACACTACTCACCATCATCATCACTACCACACTATTCACTATCACCAATACCACACTACTCACTATCATCATCACTACCTCACTACTCACCATCATCATCACTATCATCATCACTACCACACTATTCACCATCAGTATCACTACCACACTATTCACTATCATCATCACTACCTCACTACTCACCATCATCATCACTCCCACACTACTCACTATTATCACTTCTCACCATCATCATCACTACCTCACTACTCGCCATCATCATCACTACCACACTATCATCATCACTACCACACTACTTATCATCATCATCACTACCTCACTACTGACCATCGTCATCACTACCACACTACTCACCATCATCATCACTACCACACTACTCACTATCATCACTTCTCACCATCATCATCACTACTCACTATCATCATCACAACCACACTACTCACAATCATCATCACTACCACACTATTCACTATCATCACTACCTCACTACTCACCATCATCATCACTACCACACTACTCACTATCATCACTTCTCACCATCATCATCACCACCTCACTATCATCACTACTCACCATCATCATCACTACCACACTATTTACTATCATCATCACTACCACACTACTCACCATCATCATCACTACCTCACTACTCACCATCATCATCACTACCACACTACTCACCATCATCATCTCTACCACATTTCACTATCTACCTCACTACTCACCATCATCACTACCACACTACTCACTATCATCACTTCTATCACTTCTCACCATCATCATCACTACCTCACTACTCACTATCATCATCACTACCACACTATTCACTATCATCATCACTACTCACTATCACTACCACACTACTCACCGAGTAGTGTGGTAGTGATGATGATAGTGAGTAGTGTGGTAGTGATGATGGTGAGTAGTGTGGTAGTGATGATGTTTATGAGTAGTGTGGTAGTGATGATGGTGAGTTAGAGATGATGATGATGATGGTGAGTAGTGAGGAAGTGATGATGTTAGTGAGTAGTGAGGAAATGATGATGGTGGTGGGTAGAGAAGTAATGATGATGATGGTGAGTAGTGAGGTAGTGATGAAGGTGAGTAGTGTGGTAGTGATAGTGAGTAGTGAGGTAATGATGATGATGGTGAGTAGAGAGGTAGTGATGATGATGGTTAGGTAGTGATGTTGATGGTGAGTAGTGAGGTAATGATGATGATGGTGAGTAGAGAGGTAGTGATGATGATGGTGAGGTAGTGATGATGGTGAGTAGGGAGGTAGTGATGATGTTAGTGAGTAGTGTGGTAGTGATGACGTGATGTTAGTGTGTAGTGAAGTATATATATAGGTAAGGTTAGGTTTAATTAGGTTAGATTAGTTTTGGCTAAAAAATAGGCTATTTTTGTTGAAATAGAAATAGGGCAGTAATTGTTGGTAGCGTGTCTTCTCTGTTCACGTAGCAGTAAATAGGTATCCAGGAGTTAGTTAGATTAGGTTAGTTTAGGCTAGGAAATAGGCTAGGTTTGTAGAAAAAGAAATAGAAGAAGGGCTGTTATTGTAGGTAGCGTTTCCTATCACCGAATACATCTACTCACCTAACAGTAAATAGGTATCCAGGAGTTAGTTAGGTTAGGTTAGGTTAGGTTAGATTAGGTTATGTTTGTTTTGACTAGGAAATAGGCTAGGTTTGCTGGTTAAGTTAGGTTAGTTTAGGCTAGGTTTGTAGAAATAGAAATAGAAAAGGGGCTGTAATTGTTGGTAGCCTATCTAACCTAACCAAGGAACCTAACCAAGCAACCTAACCAAATAACCTAACCAAGGAACCTAATCAACCAATCTAACCAAGCAACCTAACCAAGGAACCTAACCAAGGATCCTAACCTACCCCAACCAACCCAACTAATCTAACCAACCAACCAACCTAACCAATGTAACCAACCAACCTAACCAACCAACCTAACCAATGTAACCAACAAACCTAACCAATGTAACCAACCAACCTAACCAACGTAACCAACCTAACCAACCAACCTAAGCAACCAACCTAAGCAACCTAACCTAACCAACCAACCTAACCAACCTAACAAACCAACCTAACTAACCAACCAACCTAACCAACACACCTAAGCTATCTAACCTAACCAACCAACCTATCCAACCAACCTTAGCTATCTAACCTAACCAACCAACCTAAGCTATCTAACCTAACCAACCAACCTAAGCTATCTAACCTAACCAAGCAAACTAACCAACCAACCTAACCAAGCAACCTAACCAACCAACCTAACCAAAGAACCTAATCAACCAACCTAACCAAGGAACCTAACCAACCAAAGTAACCTAACCAACCAACCTATCCTAACCTAACCAACCAACCAACCAACCTAACCAACGTAACCAACCATCCTAACCAACCAACCTAACCAACGTAATAACGTAACCAACTTAACCTAACCAACCAACCTAACCAACCTAACCTAACCAACCTAACCAACCAACCAACCAACCAACCTAACTAACCAACCAACCTAATCAACCAACCTAAGCTATCTAACCAACCAACCTAACTAACCAACCAACCTAACCAACGTAAACTATCTAACCTAACCAACCAACCTAAGCTATCTAACCTAACCAAGCAACCTAACCAAGCAACCAAACCAACCAACCTAACCAAGGAACCTACCCTACCAACCAACCTAACCAACCTAAGCTATCTAACTAACCAACCTAACTAACACCCCTAACTAACCAACCAACCTAACCAACGTAAGCTATCTAACCCCAGCAAACACAAATCATCTACACAACGTTCGCCTATCTCTTGCCATAGGTGTGGGAATGATTTGCATTGAGAATGGTGCAGGAAAGCCTTTGAGAAACTTTTACTTAAAAAATCCAAACACAAAGGTTTAATTATAAATTGTTTTTCTACAATTATTTTCTTCCAAATGTAAAACAAATAGTTTTTACATGTTTAAATATAAAATTTATGGTGTTTTTTTGTAAAATTCATTAATAAATTGTGAATGATATATATTGGCTGAGTGAAACCTTTATAATCCATTTAGTTATAATTTGAACAGAAAAAAGTATTTTTCCAAATTTTCTAAAAATTGCTCTTTTTAACACAATTTGACTCCTTATACATTCCACTAAACACTATATCATGTTTAAATATATAATTTATGTATTATTCTCTAAAATAATTTATATAAATTATATAAGTTGTTGGAAAGTGGTGTTAAGGATTCTGAAAACATTTTGTTGTGTTAATATGTTCTTATTAACTATGTCTCAAGTTCACAGTTTATCAAACAAGAATAATAACATTCGTCAACTCTTAAAATCTTATATGTTATCTTGCTGGTGCAAAAAAGGGTGAATCTTTAGGAACAGCTATAGTATCTATATATCACAAATGGTGTTTTCCCTAACTCAAACAATGTAGGGTTTATTATTCTACACATATTTCTAATGACTCTTAGATGTTTACATTCTCTGAAGTATAATTGTGAAGGCTGTGTCCATCACTCTCAACACAGATTCTTAAACTCGTCTCTGCAGGTTCAACTATATAATTAGTTTCCATTTTGAATTTCCATGGACATTTGTATCCAAAATGAAACCAATGTGGTTTCCTTCAGCGCCTTCAGCCAGCACATTTGCTCATTCATTTCCACAGATTCCAACAAGGTAGGGGATTTACAGAAATTTGTATATTCATATTGTTATATATTAAAAATATGAATGCAGTTCAATATGATAAGACAAATACATGAGTTTATGATAAATTCGTTTTCTGTGATATACCATTGATATGCTCTTTTTTTCTTTAAACGGCAGACTAAACTAAAGTGCTCACATCAACAGATTTGATGTATAAATGGTCAACGCTCAACAGAGTTAGTATAAATGTATTAGTATAAATCTTACTTGTCTCATTGTTAATTCACATTCAATGTCAACTTGTGGTTTTGATGTGGCACGTTTGGCCAAGACACCCCACCCCATTATGCATCCCATACCCATCTTGTGGGCGGTTGTGGAAAGGGTTACAGAGGCATATAATGGGCTCAGGGACTGAACCCCACAATTCATTTAGCTAAGCAAGTTACAATCTTGATGAGCTAGTTACAAAATTCAATATAAGTCATCACATCAACAATGGGTTCGAGATCGACCTCAAGTACAGGTTCTAAATTAAGCAACTGACATATGTGGAGAGCTAGTATCAAAATTTATATGTTTGTCCTGCACACCGTCCCCCATCCAGTGGGCAGCGGTGGATAGGTTACAATCACTTAGTTGTTATCTACAGTTAGCAAACTGGGGATATTTGGCTAAAATTTCTGGTAGCAGATCATTTTGAATGAAATATTGACACATCGCTGGAACATTGGTTATAGAATTGTCTCTAAATTCATGTATCTTTTCGCACTCCATCACATAGTGACGGAGGGTGTGCGAATAATTTTGTTGACACAGTTTACATTTGGTCAGGTCTACATCAGCAGATAATGAGAATTCCCAGAGATACTTGTAACCGAGTCTAAGCCGAGCAGTAGTAACATCTAGAAGTCTGCTGATTTTATTGGATGATCCATAGATGTGTGGCTCCTCTTGTATGATATGTATGATAGATGGAATTACTAGTTCCAGTTTCTAGGCAGGCGATGAGTACTCACAATAACCTTAATTAAGCGTCAAAACAAAAATGTGTATACTCTTTTTACTCTCCTGACCTTAGTTCTCGAGCTATGTATTTCATTTTGGTACCAACGTGTTCGCAATAACATTCTCTAGAAGAAAATCAGCAAAAACGGTCACCAAAAGTTATATGAATACCAGCACCCAATAAATACCTACGTAGATGACTCGCCGTGAGTGCCCAAGAGCAACAAAATGTTTTTACTCTTGGGATTGTTATCACTTCCACACTTGTCCTACAGCGTTAATTTTGGTATCAATGTACTCGCAATGAAATTCCCAACACGGTGATATGAATATAAACGTAGAATAATGGTCGCTGCCCACCCGCAAGAGTGTGGGAAGTGGCGGAACTGTTACCCAGTATTGGTGACAAGACGACACATGGGCGATACAGTGCTTTGAAAGTTTATAATTATATCACTGTCCTGACATTATTATTGTATGTACGTCATTCATTTTTGTGCCAATGTTTTCGCAATAGAATGTTCTATGAGCCCGTAGGTAAAAAAGAGCAACAAAGCGTAAGATAGAATAGCACCATATATAAAACAACGCTGGTACATATCAGTGAGCGTCAAACACACACGAAATGTGTGTGTTTGATGGTGGTCAAACGATGTTTGATGTGTTTGATCAGGTGATGTCCTGATCCGCATAATTAAAGTATGAATTATGTTGAGAAAAAATAAGAAAAAAGGGAAAAAACAGGGGTGGGAGAAACATGACAGAAAAAGAGTAAAAATACAATTTGGTCAACAAAACAGCATTGTTTAAAATAAAAGATATGGATTGACATTTTGGGGGTTAGGTTGGTAGGTTACATTGAGTTAATTAGGTAGTACTTAGTGTTTATCTGTTATAGATAGGAGCTGCCTGGTATGGGCCAATAGGCCTTCTGCAGTTACCTTTGTTTTTATGTTTTTGCCCTGTAACCTAAATGGTTAGAGAGGCACATATATGGGCTTAGGGACTGAACCCCACACTACATTTAGCTAAGCTGGTTACAATCTTGATGATATAGTTACAAAATTCTGTATAAGTCGTCACATTATCAATGGGTTCGAGATCAACCACAATTTCCTGAATAGATATAACAAAGGGGATATTAATAGGGTATTAAAATTGTCAACACAAGATAGAACACGAAACAATGGGTATAAATTGGATAAGTTTAGATTTAGGAAAGACTTGGGAAAATACAGGGTCAGTAACAGGGTTGTTGATTTGTGGAATTTTTCTTAACTTATAAATTTATCTTTATTTATCTTAAACTGGTTGGGAGAGGTACAGTTTTTAACATAATTGGGAAGGTCATTCCACATTCGAGGTCTCTTGATTTGTAAAGCATTTCTAGTTTGACTAAGTCGTACTCTTGGAATATCAAATAGGTATTTGTTTCTGGTGTGGTGCTCATGGGATCTGTTACAACCTTCTAGGAAGCTTTTAAGGTCAGGATTGACATTACAGTGCAGCGTTTTATATATATAAAATACACATGAGAGTATGTGCAGGGACTTAATATCTAACATATTCAGAGATTTGAGTAAGGGGTCCATATATACTGCCCGGTTGCCTGAAATGCTATAGGCCTACTATAGTGGCTTTAGGTATTGTATGCACTAGCTCTATCTATAAATCCAACATTATGTTTGTAAATCAACTATGTATGTACTTTCCTGAATAAAATTGACTTTACTGTACACTTATATTCTCTCTAAACTTATTTCAATTTCAATTTCAATTTCTTATATTCTCTGTGGATTTGTTACCCCTATCGTTTGGGAGAAAAAAAATGACTAATACGTTCGGCGAATGACTTTGACTTCAACTTCACTTTGACTTCGTTCATGTCATCGTATTTTCCGTAATATATAAAGGTTATGACAATGCAATTATATTATTGTGTGCAAATAAGTTTGAAATTTCATGTACCCTAAAAATATTAAAATAAAGAATAAGAATAATTAAATAATTGTTGTAGTAAATTGTCACACGTTCATCATACGCAAACGAACACACAGTTTGGAGCGTCAGTACAAGACCGCCGCCATTTTAAAACACGGCTTCGAATGTAAGTAATGTTTTTCTCGTACTAACACTGTGTTATACAATAGATTTGGTCTTGAATTCACAAATTTAGTTGTTACATCTGACAGAGTATGTTAGACGGTGTAATGCTGGTCCATGTTAACGTATTTGTGGGCTTGGTTGGTTTAAATGTGGAGGCGAGGCCTGGCAGTGCTGGTGTATGTGGAGGCGAGGCGAGGCCTGGCAGTGCTGGTGTATGTGGAGGCGAGGCCTGGCTGTGCTGGTGAGTATGTGGAGGCGAGGCCTGGCAGTGCTGGTGTATGTGGAGGCGAGGCCTGGCAGTGCTGGTGTATGTGGAGGCGAGGCCTGGCTGTGCTAGTGTGTATGTGGAGGCGAGGCCTGGCTGTGCTAGTGTGTATGTGGAGGCGAGGCCTGGCAGTGCTGGTGTATGTGGAGGCGAGGCCTGGCTGTGCTAGTGTGTATGTGGAGGCGAGGCCTGGCTGTGCTAGTGTGTATGTGGAGGCGAGGCATGTACAACACTCCCCAATAGGAAGAAAACCCACTGGGTTCTAGGCTAGGTTAGGCTTATCTGTAATAATTGAATTAAGCCTAGCAAAGCCTAGAACCTAGTTCAGTAATTTAAAAAATGTTGTAACTTGAAAAATGCCATTCAATACATTACACAATTTAAATATTTTCAGGCAATCAACACAACCCTCATGTTGGCTAACCCTCTCTCATGTTGGTCAATAATTTAATTATTTTTTTATGGAGTAATCTTTGCTGTTGAAATGTAGTCTTTTTGAGACTACATTTCAAATGTAGTGTGTGTGGAGGCGTGTATGTTAGGTATTACCTAATATACACGGTGTAATATATCTATCTGTGTGAAATAGATTAAATCCATTTATTTGATATTCAGCTAATAGTTCTGTATTTTCTACATTCATCCATGTTTTGGTAAGTGCAATAATATGTATTGTTTCATTGCAGATTAGAGATTCAAGATAGTTCTAGATTTCCGAAGTACTGAAACGCGCGCCATACAGGCTTGGTGGATCTAGGTGCAAGGTAAAATTATTTACATTTACTTGTTTTGTATTTGTTTTGTATTTATATGCATATATGCATTTATATGCATTATTCTATAGAATAATAGATCTCGTAATAATTTTGCAAAAATAGTGGCATTTACTATTTTTAAAAGATTATTAAAAAATTTACTGATATGGTGCATTCGGAAGGGCGAAGAGGGAGAACGGCCTGTTGACATAGCTCGGGTGCAGGGGGGGGGGGGGGGTTGTGTAAAAGCCTGGTTTGTGCCTCGGAGAGGCTATGGGATCCAGTAAGTTCAGTAGAACTTCGGTTTCAACCCTTTTACCCTGTTGTAGCTCAGTCGATTAAGGCAGTGTCTGGGATGCTCCCGGACGCAGGTTCGAATCCTCGTCACGGCTCTTGTGGATTTGTTCATTTGATGCATCACGTTATTGTGATCTGTGTGTGTAATTCTTCACTTGCTACAGCAACAGGAATGTGTGTGTATGTATTTGTGTTGTTGAATATGACCGAAAGTGTAAGATTAATGATTCTAACACAAATCGTCTGAATATTTGTTTTTCTTCACTGTCGAGAGTAGTTAAAAAAATTTACTCGAGTTTATTGTCACACTTTATTTATGGTCCTTAAGTCCCTCTCCTTAATGCTGCTGCTGTTTCTCGCATCTTTGCATCGCTTGTATGTTTGGGGGTTTGGCCTCTTGCTATATATTGATTCCATTTGTGTGTGTTTGGGTCTCAGGCCCTCTCGCAATTTCTGTTGAACAAACCCCATTTCCTAGTTCTGCATCTCTCCTTTGGTACAAATTTTGTTGTGCTTTTATCATATATTTCACAAAACTTGACATACATTTCATTTACTTCATGTCCTATCAGCAAGTGTTTGTCAAATTCTTTAAGGAAAGTTTATCATCCTGATTGCAGATCTCTAGCGATATTATGTCAACTTCTTGTGGATTCGCAATCATTATTTAATTTACCTTTAGGTGTTCTTTCACCAGCACAGCAACACTGTACCTCTCCCAACCAGTTTAAGATAAAAACTAAGTACTAACTAATTAACTCAATGTAACCTACCTTACCCCCAAAATGACAACCCATGTCTTCTATTTTAAACAATGCTGTTTTGTTGACCAAATTGTATTTTTGTTTTTTTCTGCAATGTTTCCCCCCCCCCCACCACTCTACCACCACATTGAGTTTAGTAGCTCTGTGCACGTCAGGTGCTGTTTAATATACAGACCTACTCCTCCATTTGACCTAGTTTCTCTATCACATCTATATCACTTTGTGCTTTAGCCCTGGTGGAGCTTGGTCCACCAGGCTGTTGTTTGGAGTGGCCCGCAGATCCACATACAGTCTGCATATGATATACAGTCTGTTGATCAATTAAACTACAGTAGTTAGTTTTTATCATCCGAATGCACCAATATGTGTTCATTCTTCCCAGATGAAGGAACTAGGTAATATTCATCATCTGAATGCACCATCTGATGCTTTAACACACTCATGATACACGAGAGGTTTAAAAAACTTTTAAAACTTTTAAAACTTTTTGACCTATGTATTTAAAAGCAATTCTAAAGTTAAAAAGTGTAGCATAGGCCCCTCGCAGAATGTTCTTAATATGATCCTCAGGTTATAGTTTTCTATCTAAAACCACCCCTAGATCTCTTTCTTGATCAGAATTCTTTATAGATCTCAGTGGCTCGATCATAGAAACTGCTCTAAATCCTTGTTGGCCTGGATTGTGGAGGTCATTGGTCTCTATAAAACTAGTAATCTGACTCCTGATCACTCTCAAATAATTTTATTATGTGGGATGTTAGTGCAACTGGTCTATAATTCTTTGCCAATGCTTGTGTTGTGTTGTGTTGTTTTGGTAGTGATGTGCAATGTGTTGTTTTGGTAGTGATTCGTCCAGTTCTGGTAGTAGTGCGGTTGTTGTGTAGTGTAGTACTTGTGTGCTTGTTAATGACTTGTATTCCAGTCTTGTGGGTATCTCCTTTCCCCTACGGGCCAACTGCTTTGTTCTTACCTAGCATTTTGCTTTGTTTGGGTATGAATGTTTGTGTGCCGTATATTTTGCAAAATTTGCCATATATCTCATTATTTACTCCTCTGCCTAGCAACAAGTCTGTCTAATTATACTCATTAACTGTTTTTCAAAGTTCCCCATAGTGTCCTTTATTGAAATCGAGTTCATGAACCGTTTCAATGTTCTTATTTTCTTCTAGATTATATCTTAAAGTATATTTAAATGTTATTGTTATTATTGTTATTAAATGTTATTGTGACATTGCATTGCAATTGAGCTATGTTGTTTACCATACCGTTCATTTCGTGAGTATAAGTATAGATGCCACACTTGTGACAGGTAAAACCATGCCTTTTTTGAAAAACAGCACCGTCTGTTGCACGTAAGAGCAACCCACACTATATTATGTTGCGATATTATTTCAATATTTCCGATTGTATTGATAATTTGAATTTTCATAGATTTCAATTTATTTTCATTTCGATTTAATAATTTTGTGTGACATTGCATTGAAATTGAGCTGTGTTGTTTACCATACTGTTCATTTCATGAGTATAGTTTATTTTTTTATTTTTTTCATTTCATTTTTTTAGCTGTTCTTATTTTTCAGTGATGGGAATATCAGATCATTTGATGTTCCCAATTTTCTGATGGAAGCATCAGACCATTATAGAATGCATCGGATGAGGTAGTTTGGAATGGTGGGGAGGACGAGAGGGGGGTATGGTGGGGAAGACGAGGGGACAGAGGAGAGGGTAATGGTGGGGAGGACGAGGGGACTGGGGAGTTGGGGATGGTGGGGACAGGGGAATGCTGGGGAGGACAAAGGGACAGGTGAATGGGAGATGGTGGGGGAGGAAGAAGGACAGGGGAGGGGAAAATGGTAAGGAGGACGATGGGACAGGGAAGTGGGAATAGTGGGGATGATGTGGGGACAGGGAAGTGGGAAGGACGAGAGGACTGTGGAATGGGGAATAGCAAAGTGAATTATAATTATATATATTAATTAATTCTTATAAATTTCCAGAAGCCTGTATCAACACCCACACTAATGCAACTGAAAGAGATGTTGAGACAAGTATTGCTGATATGTTGAAGAACGCCCCAAACAAACTCGGTGGAAACAGATACAAGGTAAAGTTTGCCAATTTGCTGTAGTCTAATTCAATTTCTTTTTAGTAATCTTCGAGAACATTTATGCTATGAATAAGATAAAATAATGTAACTGATTTTGATTTATTTACTATTTATTATTTATTTACCGTTATTAGTATAATAGATCTCGTAATAATTTTGCAAAAATAATGGCATTTACTATTTTAAAAAGCTCGGGTGCAGGGGGGGGGGGGTTATGTAAAAGCCTGGTTTGTGCCTCGGAGAGGCTATGGGATCCAGTAAGATCGTCCTTCCTTTCCTCCCTAGAATCTGGATGTAGCAGGTGCTCAATTGTCAAAAGTGAAAAATTGGTTTTGTCTTCTGAATGCACCATTTCTGTAAATTTGCTAATAATCTTTTAAAAATAGTAAATGCCATTATTTTTGCAAAATTATTACGAGATCTATTATACTAATAACGGTTTGATAAAATACAGTAGACTGCCTACTGGTTTTACCTGTAATAAGGTTTGATACAGATGATTATGATTATGGTTTTGGCCTCCCCCACCCTCTCACCTAACTTGTTCCAACCATGTCTACCACGGTTTTGTCTTCCGAATGCACCATTTCTGTAAATTTGCTAATAATCTTTTAAAAATAGTAAATGCCATTATTTTTGCAAAATTATTACGAGATCTATTATACTAATAACGGTTTGATAAAATACAGTAGACTGCCTACTGGTTTTACCTGTAATAAGGTTTGATACAGATGATTATGATTATGGTTTTGGCCTCCACCACCCTCTCACCTAACTTGTTCCAACCATGTCTACCACGGTTTTGTCTTCCGAATGCACCATTTCTGTAAATTTGCTAATAATCTTTTAAAAATAGTAAATGCCATTATTTTTGCAAAATTATTACGAGATCTATTATACTAATAACGGTTTGATAAAATACAGTAGACTGCCTACTGGTTTTACCTGTAATAAGGTTTGATACAGATGATTATGATTATGGTTTTGGCCTCCACCACCCTCTCACCTAACTTGTTCCAACCATGTCTACCACGGTTTTGTCTTCCGAATGCACCATTTCTGTAAATTTGCTAATAATCTTTTAAAAATAGTAAATGCCATTATTTTTGCAAAATTATTACGAGATCTATTATACTAATAACGGTTTGATAAAATACAGTAGACTGCCTACTGGTTTTACCTGTAATAAGGTTTGATACAGATGATTATGATTATGGTTTTGGCCTCCACCACCCTCTCACCTAACTTGTTCCAACCATGTCTACCACGGTTTTGTCTTCCGAATGCACCATTTCTGTAAATTTGCTAATAATCTTTTAAAAATAGTAAATGCCATTATTTTTGCAAAATTATTACGAGATCTATTATACTAATAACGGTTTGATAAAATACAGTAGACTGCCTACTGGTTTTACCTGTAATAAGGTTTGATACAGATGATTATGATTATGGTTTTGGCCTCCACCACCCTCTCACCTAACTTGTTCCAACCATGTCTACCACGGTTTTGTCTTCCGAATGCACCATTTCTGTAAATTTGCTAATAATCTTTTAAAAATAGTAAATGCCATTATTTTTGCAAAATTATTACGAGATCTATTATACTAATAACAGTTTGATAAAATACAGTAGACTGCCTACTGGTTTTACCTGTAATAAGGTTTGATACAGATGATTATGATTATGGTTTTGGCCTCCACCACCCTCTCACCTAACTTGTTCCAACCATGTCTACCACGGTTTTGTCTTCCGAATGCACCATTTCTGTAAATTTGCTAATAATCTTTTAAAAATAGTAAATGCCATTATTTTTGCAAAATTATTACGAGATCTACTATACTAATAACGGTTTGATAAAATACAGTAGACTGCCTACTGGTTTTACCTGTAATAAGGTTTGATACAGATGATTATGATTATGGTTTTGGCCTCCACCACCCTCTCACCTAACTTGTTCCAACCATGTCTACCACGGTTTTGTCTTCCGAATGCACCATTTCTGTAAATTTGCTAATAATCTTTTAAAAATAGTAAATGCCATTATTTTTGCATTATTACGAGATCTACTATACTAATAACGGTTTGATAAAATACAGTAGACTGCCTACTGGTTTTACCTGTAATAAGGTTTGATACAGATGATTATGATTATGGTTTTGGCCTCCACCACCCTCTCACCTAACTTGTTCCAACCATGTCTACCACGGTTTTGTCTTCCGAATGCACCATTTCTGTAAATTTGCTAATAATCTTTTAAAAATAGTAAATGCCATTATTTTTGCAAAATTATTACGAGATCTACTATACTAATAACGGTTTGATAAAATACAGTAGACTGCCTACTGGTTTTACCTGTAATAAGGTTTGATACAGATGATTATGATTATGGTTTTGGCCTCCACCACCCTCTCACCTAACTTGTTCCAACCATGTCTACCACGGTTTTGTCTTCCGAATGCACCATTTCTGTAAATTTGCTAATAATCTTTTAAAAATAGTAAATGCCATTATTTTTGCAAAATTATTACGAGATCTATTATACTAATAACGGTTTGATAAAATACAGTAGACTGCCTACTGGTTTTACCTGTAATAAGGTTTGATACAGATGATTATGATTATGGTTTTGGCCTCCACCACCCTCTCACCTAACTTGTTCCAACCATGTCTACCACGGTTTTGTCTTCCGAATGCACCATTTCTGTAAATTTGCTAATAATCTTTTAAAAATAGTAAATGCCATTATTTTTGCAAAATTCCTGAATATTGTCAAAATGACGGAAACCCATATGTCAAAAACACATGGAGATATACCAATCCTGGAAGACATTCTTCCATCCCCACTTGAAACTGTTGAGCAGGTGGAAAGTCTGTCACATGAGCTAAAAGTTAACAGTGAATATAAAAAGAGTATGGTAAGTGTTGCTTAATTCTTTTAGCCTGAGTATGGTAAGTGTTGTTGAATTTTTTTAGCCTTGTACATATGTCTTTTGATTAGTTTTTTTGCAGATGAAGGAAGGTGGGGTGGCACATAATTGATTGTTCAGTGTTATGTTTAAGGTACAAATAAAACAAAAGCAAAAGTTACTCAAATTCGTTGATTTTTGTAATAGTTAAGAAGGAAAATATTTTAATGCTATTTATTTAATACAGTTGGAAATTAGAAAATACAATGTTGAGATTGAAAGATATATATTATTCTCTATTACCTTACAGCTTATGCATTATTTTAACAGGTCCAGACGCTGTCTCAAATGGGCGGTGCAAGCTGTGGAGACACAGTGAGACGAATGATGAGGAGGATAGGGACCTATGGGGTCTGGTCTCAGTATTCACTCGTTGGGCGCAAGAGGAAACGTGTCTTCAAAACCTTGGATATTTGTAATGTAATAATAAGTACGTAAATTTGACATTTTTTTGGATTATATATATGTCTGCATGTATTATGTATTATACTTGCATGCTTGTTAATGACTTGTATTCTAGTCTTGTGGGTATCTCCTTTCTCCTACGGGCCAAATGCTTTGTTCTTACCTAGCATTTTGCTTTGTTTGGGTATGAATGTTTGTGTACCTTCATTGTATATTTTGCAAAATTTGCCATATATCTCATTACTCCTCTGCCTAGCAACAAGTCTGTCTAATTATACTCAATAACTATTTTTCAAAGTTCCCCATAGTGTCCTTTATTGAAATAGAGTTCATGAACCGTTTCAATATCCTTATTTTCTTCTAGATTATATCTTAAAGTATATTTAAATGTTATTGTGACATTGCATTGCAATTGAGCTGCGTTGTTAACCATTCTGTTCATTTCATGAGTATATTTTATTTTCTATTTTTTCATATCATTTTTTTTATCTGTTTTTATTTTTCAGTGATGGGAATATCAGATCATTTGATGTTCCCATCAGAAAATTGGGAAAGTCAGATCTTTTGATGTTCCCAATTTTCAGATGGAAGCATCAGACCATCATGGAATGCATGGGATGAGGTAGTTTAGAATGGTGGGGAGGACGACAGGGGGGATGGTGGGGAAGACGAGGGAACAGAGGAGAGGGTAATGGTGGGGAGGACGAGGGGACAGGGGAATGGAGAATGCTGGGGAGGACAAAGGGGACGAGGGGACGGAGGAAGACTGGAGAACAGGGGAACACCTAAATAAAAGCCAACAATGTTATTACTCTGTGGCTTCTTGTCTCCTGACAAAAAGAATTATAATTATATATATTAATTAATTCTTATAACTTTCCAGAAGCCTGTATCAACACCCACACTAATGCAACTGAAAGAGATGTTGAGACAAGTATTGCTGATATGTTGAAGAACGCCCCAAACAAACACGGTGGAAACAGATACAAGGTAAAGTTTGCCAATTTGCTGTAGTCTAATTCAATCTCTTTTTAGTAATCTTTGTGAACATTTATGCTATGAATAAGATAAAATAATGTAATTGATTTTGACTAAATATGTAGATATATTTAATTTTCTGAGCACTAATAATGAAAGAAAACCAAAATAAGAGGTGGCTACTATCTCTAATAATGGGCTGGAATAATACAGGATATAATAATATATATATATATATATAAATATATATACATATATTTATATATATATATATTTATTTATATAAATATATATATGATATATATATTCTATTCTATTAGTCTATTCTATTCTATAGTTTTATATAGATTCTTGTTTTAGTTTTTTTCTATAATATGGAAAGGGTTTTTAATTAATAAATTAAATATTATATAATAAAATAATGTATTATTGAAAACAATTAGTAACAAACAATATTTCATTACAGGGTGGTGAAGCAAGAATACATGTGCATCACATAGCAGAGTCGGATATGACGAATAATGAAAACAGCGGAGAGCCTGGTGCATGGCATACCGCTGAATCTTCTCTAATGTCTATATAGAAGAATCTTTGTTTCTGTGTGTATATATGTATATATATCATTAATAAAATATATATATATATATATATATATATATATATATATATATATATATATATATATATATATATATATATAACCTATATATATATATATATATATATATATTTATATATATATTTATATATATATTTATATATATATATATATATATATATATATATATATATTTATATATATATTTATATATATATATATATATATATATATATTTATATATATATTTATATATATATATATATTTATATATATATTTATATATATATATATATATTTATATATATATTTATATATATATATATTTATATATATATTTATATATATATATATATTTATATATATATATATATATATTTATATATATATATATTTATATATATATATATTTATATATATATATATATTTATATATATATATATATTTATATATATATATTAGGTTAGGTTTGGTAGGGTTGGTTAGTTATCATATATCTACGTATAACTAGCTAGTTTTACCTTTATATATATAATATTTATATATATATATATTATATAAAAAGTTTGTGAGGAAGACCTCTGGTGCCAATGTGGGGACCCATAGCATAGGAGAAGAAAATAAAAAGTATTCAGAGGAGACCTTGTGGTCACTCACTAAACACTGATATTATCTTCTACCACCCCCATTCTTTTGTATGTACACATATATTTGCTTTATTTGAACTTTGTTACAAAGAGGGAGTTACATATAGGTTACAAAGATGGTTATCATATATATATTATTTATATATATATATTATTTATATATATATATATTATTTATATATATATATTATTTATATATATATATATATTATATATATATATTATTTATATATATATATATTATTTATATATAAATATATTATTTATATATAAATATATTATTTATATATAAATATATATATATATAATATATATACTATTACACTACATTCTTATGTATTACACTAATATATATATATATATATATATATATATATATATTATATAAATTATTTATATATATATTATATATATAATTATATAGGTCATATGTTTTTGTATTTTTGCTGATTTGTTAGTAAATAATAAAAGAAATATAAATTATTTGATTTTTTTACCCTTAAATTGGTTTTAATATTTAAATTGAAAACACTAATATAATATAAAAAATTTATTATTTAAAATATTTAAAATATTTAAATATATTTAAAAATAAATATTTTTTATTTTCAAGAAATTTAACTTTAAACACAAAGAAGTGAAAAGGGTTCAGATAAGGCTCAAACCTTTCACAAGAGATTCATATTGGTGTATGAATGGATTATGAATGACTCATGTTAGGAGTGTAAGTTGCCACAACATCTCAAATTAGTGTTAGATACATATGTCTTGGTTATAAGTTTTGGAAACCTATTTAAGTCCACACACAATATCGTATCTGATACGATAAAACAAACGTTTCCAATACTTTCAAATACTTTCCAGATATGTTGTGGCAACCTAAAATTGTTTGCTGGGACCTAACCAACCAACCTAACTAACCTAACCAACCAACCTAACCAACCAACCTAAGCAACGTAAGCAACCAACCTAAGCAACCTAACCTAACCAACCTAACCTAACCAACCAACCTAACCAACCTAACAAACCAACCTAACTAACCAACTAACCTAACCAACCAACCTAAGCTCTCTAACCTAACCAACCAACCTATCCAACCAACCTTAGCTATCTAACCTAACCAACCAACCTAAGGTATCTAACCTAACCAACCAACCTAAGCTATCTAACCTAACCAACCAACATAAGCTATCTAACTTAACCAAGCAACCTAACCAACCAACCTAACCAACCAACCTAACTAACCTAACCAAACAACCTATGCTATCTAACCTAACCAAGCAACCTAACCAACCTAAGCTATCTAACCTAACCAACCAACCTAACCAAACAACCTAACTAACCTAACCAAACAACCTAAGCTATCTAACCTAACCAAGCAACCTAACCAAGCAACCTAACCAACCAACCTAACCAACGTAAGCTATCTAACCTAAACAACCAACCTAACCAACGTAACCAACTGTTACGAACCCGGATCCAGCGTCCGAGCCTGGAGCAGTGACAACCACGCCATCTGTGGGTCAGCTCCCGAAACCCCCGCCAAACGGACGACGACACCTAGTGAGGACAGCGTGTACTGGCCTCGAGGACCAGTTTCCAGTCTGGTTCAGCGCTCAACACCGCCGCTCCTGACCTCTGGTGAGGTGGTGCTCCGACGACAGCGCCATCTATGGGCTGGATACGTCAGGTGTTTGTGTCTGAGCCTGTAAGTGTGGTGTTTTAGTGTCCCTGTTATTGATGACGTGTCTGCTTACAGAGCCGACCTGGGACCACTGTGTTGAAGGTGGAGTCAGTCTACCCGAGGCAGCCAGTCTCCATACTGTGAAGTTTGCTGCAGCTGTTGTGACATCGTCCCCCCGGAAGAACACTGTGGTGTGTTAGCCTGCCAGTGGAGTGGCAGTGAAAGGATTTACCCGGGACCGACTGTTGGAGACGATAATCCACTGGGGTATTGAGGACAGGAGGGTGATTGGTGATATCACACGAGACTCCTGTCTAGGGCGTACCCCTTATATCGTTCGTGGAGTGGCCGTACCAGCCTTGGTGGCGCAGTACCTGCCAGCAGACCAGCTGGACGTGTGGTTGACGGCCTCCACGACGGTGCCCCCAGTGGACCTGTGTTGTGGCTGACCTGTGGCCAGGGTAGGCTCGGCATTCTCAGAGGACACGTCTTGAGGCCACGAAGAAAGCACCGCGGACTCAGCACCTAGCTTCTTGATCAAGAGTCTTCAGCAGAAGACTAGATTGTGCATGATCCCCTTTGTAAAGTGTTAATACCCCTCCCCCTTGTGTACTCTTTTATTTTATATATTTAAATGGTGATGGTACTAATTATAATATTAAGTTCTTAGCTTTCTTTCCCTACTCCCTTTAAGTTACTTGCGTCACGGATCTCATCCCTTGATAGCCACTACTGGCTCGGGAACGGATACATATATCTTCCTCTAACAACATCAGAGTAAGGACCCCGTTGCGTCCCGAGAGGGCCGTAACATAATTGGCATCCCCAGCGGGATCCGTCCCCTTGTTAAGTATGTTTGACAGGGGTGGTGAAGTGGCGTAATCCCTGTAAATAATTCCCCCTGTGTGTGACGATTGTGACGTTATACGTCCTGTGCGGTGCTCAGAGTGACTAAGTGCGATATTGTGCAGTGCGGTGCTCGCTGTGATTAAGCGATTAAGTGCAATATTGACTAGTGCGGTGCTCAGTGATTTAGTGCAATATTGTAGAGCGAAGTGTTCGCTTGGACTCAGTGCAATATTGGGTAGTGTGGTGCCCGAAGTGATTACGTGCAATATTGGCAAGTGCAGTGTTTGGTGCGATAAAGTGCAATATTGGCGTAGAACAGTGCTCGGTGTGTTAAGTGCTAAGTGTTCCATCTGTGACAATGGCAGACAAAGCTACCATCGATGATCTGGACGAGGTTCAGGCTTTTCTGAACAGAGAGGATTGTCTTGCCAGATTAAAATATTTGAGCAAACCAGAGCTTGTACTAGTGAGCGCCTACCTGGAGATCAAGATCCGTGCCAGTGATTCCCGTGTAGAGATCTTGTCCAAGGTACACCGGCACCTAAAAGCAGAAGAGAAACAGGAAGGCGAGACTCCTAGTACAAAGGAAAGTGCAGACATAGCTTCCACGGAAAAGGAAGATAAGGGCAGCGACGTTGACAGTGATTCAGGCGAGCTTAATATCAGCTTCCTAACAGTCAAGATGCGTGCCCTAGAGATCAATCGTGAAATAGAATGGAAGAAATTAGAAATGGAACGAGAGAGACAAGATAAAGAATTAGAGATGAGACGTTTAGAATTAGAAGAAAGGAAAGCAGAGAGAGAAAGAGAAGAGAAACGAGAAAGAGAAGAACGAGAAAGAGAAGAGAAACGAGAAAGAGAAGAACGAGAAAGAGAAGAGAAACGAGAGAGAGAAGAACGAGAACGAGAGAGAGAAGAACGAGAACGAGAGAGAGAAGAACGAGAAAGAGAAGAGAAACGAGAAAGAGGAAGAGAAGAACGAGAAAGAGAAGAGAGACGAGAGAGAGAAGAACGAGAACGAGAGAGAGAAGAACGAGAAAGAGAAGAGAGACGAGAGAGAGAAGAACGAGAACGAGAGAGAGAAGAACGAGAGCGAGAAAGAGAGGAACGAGACAGACAAGAACGACGAGACAAAGAGGAAAGAGAGAGACAACATGAACTAGAAGTTTTGCGATTAGGCGGTGGTCGGAGGCAAACAACGGACACCAGTAGCTTCGATCCGGTACGCAACATCAAAATGGTCCCCAAATTCCATGAGAAGGAAGTGTCAAAATTCTTTGCAGCCTTCGAGAAAGTCGCTGCCTCTTTGGAGTGGCCAAGGGAGAATTGGGCCATCATGATACAGTCAGTCTTGACTGGGAAGGCCCAAATCGCCTACTCTACGTTATCCCTTGACGACTCCAGCGATTATGACAAGGTGAAGAAAGTGGTGCTCATGGCGTACCAATTGGTACCTGAGGCATATAGGCAAAAGTTCAGAAACCTGAAGAAGACCTCGGAGCACACTTTCACTGAGTTCGCCACGATCAAGGAGCGACTTTTCCAAGAATGGTGTACCTCTCGGAAGGTGGAGACCAGGGAAGACCTCGAGCAGCTGATTCTACTCGAGGACTTCAAGGATTGTTTGTCTGGAGACCTCAAGACATACTTAGAAGAGCAGCAGATGGAGACCTTGAGTGCAGCAGCCACCATGGCTGAAGAGTATATCCTGACTCATAGGCCGTCTGCTAAGTACGTCCCGAGGAATTACCAGCGCCGGTTTGACAGACCTCAGGACGATGAAGAGACTCCCGTCCCACGAAGCGCTAAGAAGACGCCCCCAAGTAGCCCCCGAAGAACAAGTCCTAGCAGTCCGAAACACCGGAGTCCAAGGAGGAATATGGTGTGCTGGACTTGTGGGCAGAAAGGGCATGTAGCTGCTAGGTGCCGAGGCAGAAGAGGTGGCAGCGCACGTAGGGAGGTGATGATGATGAGCTGTGTTACATCACCAGCAGGAAGCCAGTCGACGACGACGCAGGAAGAACCCAGATTGTTTTCCCCTCACACTTCAGGCGGGTATGTATCGAGTGATCATACTGGTAGATCAATTGTAGTGCTCAGAGATAGTGGAGCAGCCCAGTCCCTGATCGTGAAGAGCTCGTTACCCGAGGGAGTAAGTGTGGTTGGGAGACCAGAGGTTGTCCTGGTTGGGTTTCCTAGGACGCAGTACATCGCCCCCTTAGTGCCAGTACATCTTGACTCGCCTTATTTCAGCGGCACATGTGCGTTGGCAGTAGTCGATACCCTCCCTGTGGCTGGGATTGACGTGGTACTAGCCAACGACTTGGTGACCGATTGGAGCACCAATCATCCCAAGATAGCGGACGAGTCAGCCAGAACAGCAAGGTCTGAGGTAACGACGGGCCATGGTAATGTCCAGGTAGAGACAGACCCGGATTTGAACATGTCTAATTTGTCCTCTCATCCGCAGATCGACAGTTACCTAATAGTGTCTCCTGGTTCTTCTCCCGATGAGGAACATGCGGTTACGATGGCAGAAGTACCTGAGCTAGAAGAGAGGCCTTGTGTGCAGACACCCACGGATACCAACGAGTCTGGAGCGAAGGCTGAGGTGTACTTGCGGTATGGCAAGTTACAGCGTGTAGTGGACCAGCCAGAGATTCCCCAGACGTCAGAGGTATGTGAGGTGTGTTCACAAGGTCTAGTGCCCTCTTCGGTCCAAGCCAGGCTTGTGGATGTTGCCGGCTATGGACATGACAAGTTCAGGAAGCTTATCCCTCAATTGGCCCCATGTTTCTTAGCGATATTTTGTTTGATGCTCATATGTGTTCCCAGTGTTCTCAGTAAGGATCAGTGGACGACCCGAAGAATGATGGCTCCCATGAACATCGTGAAGAGGTCCCAGGGATTGGAGATTTGTACTGCAAGTGTTGCAGTTGAAGAAGGGACCTGGAAGGTGATGGTTGATACAGGAGGTACGACATATGATAATATGAGTGACTGTTTCCGGCAGGTTGACACCCCCTGCGTGATAGCTGAGCCTCAAAACAGCGTTATACGGAACGTTGGTCGACCTGACGGTGGCAGAGCGAATGCCATCTGCGACGTACGAGCAGCCCTGTGGAAACTAGGTTTAAGCCTAGTAGAAGAGTATGCAGTAAGTACTGACTTGCCCACTGTCGCAATCACTCTGAATTATCAGACTCCTGTATTCCAGGTTCCTGTCTCCCTGAAGGACCATCGGACCGGCACCAGAAATGCCGTCTGTGGTCAGCCATCATCGGTGCCACGACATAAGGAAGTGTCGAGTCACCCCAAATCGTGTCGAAACCAATCCTTACTCGAGAGGTGTGAGATGATGTCCCTGTTTGCCATCGCAGAGGAGGTGTGGAAGATTATGTCAGGCAGGTCATCGCCTGCCATTTTCAAGGTCCCTTTGTGCCAGGGATTTTCTTTAGTACAATTCAGTAGACGAGACAGCCTCGCCATCCCAGATTATAAAGCATGTGTGTCCATTTGGAGTTGTGTCGTCGTACTAATTTGGTTTGTGTTTCTTTTTATAGAACCCCAAACCAAATTCTTTTTGATGGGGAGGTGTTACGAACCCGGATCCAGCGTCCGAGCCTGGAGCAGTGACAACCACGCCATCTGTGGGTCAGCTCCCGAAACCCCCGCCAAACGGACGACGACACCTAGTGAGGACAGCGTGTACTGGCCTCGAGGACCAGTTTCCAGTCTGGTTCAGCGCTCAACACCGCCGCTCCTGACCTCTGGTGAGGTGGTGCTCCGACGACAGCGCCATCTATGGGCTGGATACGTCAGGTGTTTGTGTCTGAGCCTGTAAGTGTGGTGTTTTAGTGTCCCTGTTATTGATGACGTGTCTGCTTACAGAGCCGACCTGGGACCACTGTGTTGAAGGTGGAGTCAGTCTACCCGAGGCAGCCAGTCTCCATACTGTGAAGTTTGCTGCAGCTGTTGTGACGTCGTCCCCCCGGAAGAACACTGTGGTGTGTTAGCCTGCCAGTGGAGTGGCAGTGAAAGGATTTACCCGGGACCGACTGTTGGAGACGATAATCCACTGGGGTATTGAGGACAGGAGGGTGATTGGTGATATCACACGAGACTCCTGTCTAGGGCGTACCCCTTATATCGTTCGTGGAGTGGCCGTACCAGCCTTGGTGGCGCAGTACCTGCCAGCAGACCAGCTGGACGTGTGGTTGACGGCCTCCACGACGGTGCCCCCAGTGGACCTGTGTTGTGGCTGACCTGTGGCCAGGGTAGGCTCGGCATTCTCAGAGGACACGTCTTGAGGCCACGAAGAAAGCACCGCGGACTCAGCACCAAGCTTCTTGATCAAGAGTCTTCAGCAGAAGACTAGATTGTGCATGATCCCCTTTGTAAAGTGTTAATACCCCTCCCCCTTGTGTACTCTTTTATTTTATATATTTAAATGGTGATGGTACTAATTATAATATTAAGTTCTTAGCTTTCTTTCCCTACTCCCTTTAAGTTACTTGCGTCACGGATCTCATCCCTTGATAGCCACTACTGGCTCGGGAACGGATACATATATCTTCCTCTAACAACATCAGAGTAAGGACCCCGTTGCGTCCCGAGAGGGCCGTAACACCAACCTAAGCAACCTAACCAACCTAACCTAACCAACCAACCTAAGCTATCTAACCTAACCAACAACCTAAGCTATCTAACCTAACCAACCAACCTAAGCAACCTAAGCAACCAACCTAAGCAACCAACCTAAGCAACCTAACCTAACCAACCTAACCTAAGCTATCTAACCTAACCAACCAACCTAAGCTATCTAACCTAACCAACCAAACTAACCAAGCAACCTAACCAACCAAACTAACCAAGCAACCTAACCAAGCAACCTAACCAAAGAACCTAACCAAGCAACCTAACCAAAGAACCTAACCAACCAACCTAACCAAGCAACCTAACCAACCAACCTAACCTAACCTAACCTAACCAACCTAACCTAACCTAACCAACCTAACCTAACCAACGTAACCAACCATCCTAACCAACGTAACCAACCAACGTAACCAACCAAACCTAACTAACCAACCTAACCAACCAACCAACCTAACCAACCAACCTAACCTAACCAACCAACCTAACCAACCTAACCAACCAACCAACCTAACTAACCAACCAACCTAACCAACCAACCTAAGCTATCCAACCAACCAACCAACCTAACCTATCCAACCAACCTAAGCTATCTAACCTAACCAAGGAACCTAACCAACCAACCAACCTAAGCTATCTAACCTAACCAACCAGCCTAACCAAGGAACCTAACCAACCAACCAACCTAACCAACGTAACCAACTAACCTAACCAACCAACCTAAGCAATGTAACCTAACCTAAGGTTGAGCAACCTAACCTGAGCAACCTAACCTGAGCAACCTAACCTGAGCAACCTAACTTGAGCAGCCTAACCTGAGCAACCTAACCTGAGCAACCTAACCTGAGCAACCTAACCTAAGCAACCTAACCTAAGCAACCTAACCAACCTACCTAATTATGTTACTATATTATTATTATATTATTATTATTATTATATATTATATTATATTATTATATTATTATTATTATTATTAATATAAATTATATTATTATACATCCTTATTATATTATCAACTCCCTTCTTATTATCTGACACGAACCTTCGGTTCGTGTCAGAGTCCATGAGTGTCCGTGTGCGTGTCCGTGTGAGTGTCCGTGTCCGTGTATCCATGGGGTTTTGGGTCCAGGAAGCTATTTGTGTCGACCCAAATTGGCTCCCTTCTCCCCACCTGAAATCCAGGTGGATTGAAAGACCTGCCCGAGGTCAGTGGATCCAGGTATCCGTCCGTGGGCCCCCGGACTTCAACCCTTCCCCACATTCCAAGGAGTCGGTCAATCAATCTTCGGCTATCCAGAGAATCTATCGAAACTGATGCTCCTACAGGAGGGGACACACAGAGAAATCTGTGCCCTGTACTTACAACCGTTCCGACAGGCTCGAACGCAGGTCTATCCGGATTTAGAACTTGTTCTATCCGACTAGGCCACGCTGGAGTTGCCTTCTGGTTGAAATTTGGCACTTGTATTTATATCTCATAGCAAGGTTAGTTAGTGTCTATTTATCAACAGTTGCAATGATTGAGATGTTAAGTTGTTAATTTGTGTTGACAGTTAGAAATACCTGACAGCTTTGTTTGATAAGGTTGCAGTCCCGTGAGGCAGTTTTATGAATGAATATTGGAGAATTTAGGCTAACTGATATGTGTGTGTGTGTGTGTGTACTCACCTAGTTGTGTTTGCGGGGGTTGAGCTCTGGCTCTTTGGTCCCGCCTCTCAACCGTCAATCAACAGGTGTACAGATTCCTGAGCCTATTGGGCTCTATCATATCTACACTTGAAACTGTGTATGGAGTCAGCCTCCACCACATCACCTCCTAATGCATTCCATTTGTCAACCACTTTGACACTAAAAAAGTTCTTTTAGTATAATATCTCTGTGGCTCATTTGGGCACTCGGTTTCCACTTGTGTCCCATTGTGCTAAATAGACTGTCTTTATCTACCCTATCAATTCCCTTCAGAATCTTAAATGTGGTGAACATGTCCCCCCTAACTCTTCTGTCTTCCACCGAAGTGAGGTTTAATTCCCGTAGTCTCTCCTCGTAGCTCATACCTCTCAGCTCGGGTACTAGTCTGGTGGCAAACCTGTGAACCTTTTCCAGTTTAGTCTTATCCTTGACTAGTTATGGACTCCATGCTGGGGCTGCATAGTCCAGGATTGGCCTGACATATGTGGTATACAAAGTTCTGAATGATACTTTACACAAGTTTCTGAATGCCGTTCGTATGTTGGCCAGCCTGGCATATGCCGCTGATGTTATCCGCTTGATATGTGCTGCAGGAGACAGGTCTGGCATGATATCAACCCCCAAGTCTTTTTCCTTCTCTGACTCCTGAAGAATTTCCTCTCCCAGGTGATACCTTGTATCTGGCCTCCTGCTCCCTACACCTATCTTCATTACATTACATTTGGTTGGGTTAAACTCTAACAACCATTAGTTCGACCATTCCTTCAGCTTGTCTAGGTCTTCTTGAAGCCTCAAACAGCCCTCTTCTGTTTTAATCCTTCTCATAATTTTAGCAGCGTTCGCAAACATTGAGAGAAATGAATCGATACCCTCCGGGAGATCATTTACATATATCAGAAACAAGATAGGACCGAGTACAGAGCCCTGTGGGATTCCACTGGTGACTTCACGCCAATCGGAGGTCTCACCCCTCACCGTAACTCTCTGCTTCCTATTGCTTAGATACTCCCTTATCCACTGGAGCACCTTACCAGCTACACCTGCCTGTCTCTCCAGCTTATGTACCAGCCTCTTATGCGCACACACTGTGTGTGTGTGTGTTTAAAAGTATGTATTAATTAATAATTAGTGTGGTGCTTCCAAATGAGTTTGTGAATGGTAAACAAGCAATGCAATATCTAATATGTGCTATTTTAGGCCTCGTTCTGTAAAATACATGTTTTACTAGTGATGGAAAATCCGGTTTGTTTTATTCCTCGTTTTATTTCAAGAATAAATAGTACATAGGCGAAGGAACGAAGGTTTTGGCTGGTTAAATATAGCGTTGTGGCCGCCATTTTCTGTGTTGGGCCTGGGTGGGGGGGGGGGGTGGAGATGGAGGGGGCGGAATGGGGGGTAGGGGTTCGGCGGCATCCCTAGTGGGGTGGGGGGGTCCGGAGGAGCTACCGTCGGAAGTATGGTGGGGGGGGGGGAAGGGAAGGTAGGGGGGATGGGTTGGCAGTTAGGTATTTAAACATAATTTTTCCAGATAGGTTATATGGGGCGAGGTGTTGAGGAAGGAATAAGAAAAGTGTTTGGGGCTGAGTTGAGTGTATTAGTTGTTGTGATTGATGTTACCATGAAGGTAGGTGGTTGAAATGTGTAAAGATTTGTTAATGAGATCATTTGGTCAATAATGTAGGAATTAAGGGTAAGTGATCACTGGAGATAGATATTCAACAGTATATTAGGTAGACAAGTTTTAGCAGGTAGGTAGGCCGGCCGGCCTGCAGAGAGAGAGAATGGACTGACAAATAGGTAGACGTTTTCTTCATGGATGGTAAACTATTATTAAAATGGCATGTACACATTTCCATGTGCGACATTCTTGTACACACACACACACACACACACACACACACTGACCCACAGAGACTGCCCAAATATGTATACTAACAGCAGCAGCAGTTGGTGTTCCCAGGAAGGTCACCCATCCAAGTACTAACCAAATTCAACGGTGTTTAACCTGACAGATGTATGGGACGAGACGCAGTGTTCTCAAGGTGATAGGTAGGTAGTATGGCCGTTGCTATTGTATACAAGTAGTAAGTAATCACATGTGAGTGAGTCAAGATAATGGTAACTGCGGCGGGCAGGCAGGCGGAGGATACTCACACATAGCAGCCAATTCTCCATTAATGATAGTACTTATTGCAACTATTTAGTCAAATTAACCAACAACAAATGGACTACTACTACTACTACTGTTGCTCCAAAATAGAAATGTTGGGATGCCACCGCTGCCATTGATCTCGTTCAAGTTGCTGCTGACAAATGACTTATCTTCAGCCTTGCATATGCCCTCTTAGGCTTCATTTAGTCAATACTTGTAACATCATTGAGTCGGGGGACAGGCAGACAGGCACTTTATACATACACATGTTAGGCTTATATCCAAACACCCACACCCCCACAATTAGTGGTTCTAACTAAGGTTCTTTTAGTGACTAACTAACCCTCACTCACTCACCACGCCCCAAGTAGCTAGCTTACTAACTTCTGGATACCTATTTACTGCTAGGTGAACAGAGGCATTCGGTGATTGGAAAGGCTACCAACAATTACAGCCCTTTTTCTATTTCTACAAACCTAGCCTAAACTAACCTAACTTAACCTGCAAACCTAGCCTATTTCCTAGTCAAAACAAACATAACCTAATCTAAACTAACCTAACCTAACGTAACTAACTCCTGAATACCTATTTACTGTTAGGTGAATAGATGTATTCGGTGATAGGAAACGCTACCTACAATTACAGCCCTTCTTCTATTTCTATTTCTACAAACCTAGCCTATTTCCTAGCCTAAACTAACCTAACCTAACCTAATCTAACTAACTCCTGGATACCTATTTACTGCTACGTGAACAGAGAAGACACGCTACCAACAATTACTGCCCTATTTCTATTTCAACAAAAATAGCCTATTTCTTAGCCTAAACTAATCTAACCTAATTAAACCTAACCTAACCTAATCTAACCTTACTTATATTTATACTTCACTACTCACTAACATCATCACTACCACACTACTCACTAACATCATCACTACTTCCCTACTCACCATCATCATCACTACCTCACCATCATCATCACTACCTCTTCACTCACCATCATCATCATTACCTCACTACTCACCATCATCATCACTACCTCACCATCATCATCACTACCTCTCTACTCACCATCATCATCATTACCTCACTACTCACCATCACTACCACACTACTCACCATCATCACTAACTCACTACTCATTATCATCATCACTACTTCTCTACTCACCACCATCATCATTTCCTCACTACTCACTAACATCATCACTTCCACACTACTCACCATCATCACTACCCACCATCATCATAACTACCACTCTACTCTTAACCATCATCACTACCTCACTACTCACAATCATCATCACTACCTCACCATCATCATCACTACCTCACCATCATCATCACTACCTCACCAGCACTACCTCACCATCATCACTGCCTCACCATCATCATCACTACCTCACCATAATCACTACCACACTACTCACCATCATCATTACCTCAGTACTCACTATTATCATCACTACATCAAAACTCACCATCATCATCACTACTATAATACTCACCATCATCATCACTACCTCACTACTCACCATCATCATCACTACTTCTCTACTCACCACCATCATCATTTCCTCACTACTCACTAACATCATCACTTCCTCACTACTCACCATCATCACTACTCACCATCATCACTACCCACCATCATCACTACCACACTACTCCTAAACATCATCACTACCACACTACTCACCATCATCACTACCACACTACTCACTATTATCATCACTACCACACTACTCACTATCATCACTACCCACCATCATCATAACTACCACACTACTCTTAACCATCATCACTACCTCACTACTCACAATCATCATCACTACCTCACCATCATCATCGCTACCTCACTATCATCATCACTTCCTCACCATCACTACCTCACCATCATCACTGCCTCACCATCATCATCACTACCTCACTACTCACCATCATCACTACCACACTACTCATCATCATTACCTCACTACTCACCATTATCATCACTACATCAATACTCACCCTCATCATCACTACCACAATACTCACCATCATCATCACTACCACAATACTCACCATCAACATCACTACCACACTACTTAGCAACACCATCACTACCTCACTACTCACCATCATCATCACTACCACACTACTCACTATCATCATTTCTATCACTTCTCACCATCACTACCTCACTACTCACCATCATCATCACTACCTCACTACTCACTATCATCATCACTACCATACTACTCACCATCATCATCACTACCACACTATTCACTATCATCATCACTACCACACTACTCACGATCATCATCACTACCTCACTACTCACCATCATCATCACTACCTCACTATCATCATCACTACCACACTACTCACCATCATCATCACTACCACACTATTTACTATCATCATCACTACCTGACTACTCACCATCATCATCACTACCACACTACTCACTATCATCACTTCTCACCATCATCACTACTCACTATCATCACTATAACACTACTCACCATCATCATCACTACCACACAACTCACCATCATCACTACCTCACTACTCACTATCATCATCACTACCACACTACTCACCATCATCATTACTACCACACTACTCACTATCATCACTTCTATCACTACTCACCATCAACATCACAACCACACTACTTAGCAACACCATCACTACCTCACTACTCACCATCATCATCACTACCACACTACTCACTATCATCATCACTACCACACTACTCACCATCATCATCACTACCACACTATTCACTATCATCATCACTACCACACTACTCACCATCATCATCACTACCACACTATTCACTATCATTATCACTACCACACTACTCACCATCATCATCACTACCTCACTACTCACCATCATCATCACTACCTCACTATCATAATCACTACCACACTACTCACCATCATCATCACTACCACACTATTCACTATCATCATCACTACATCACTACTCACCATCATCATCACTACCACACTACTCACTATCATTACTTCTCAGCATCATCATCACTACTCACTATCATCATCACTACCACACTACTCACCATCATCATCACTACCACACTATTCACTATCATCACTACCACACTACTCACCATCATCATCACTACCTCACTACTCACCATCATCATCACTACATCACTATCATCATCACTACCACACTACTCACCATCAGTATCACTACCACACTATTCACTATCATCATCACTACCTCACTACTCACCATCATCATCACTCCCACACTACTCACTATTATCATCACTACTCGCCATCATCATCACTACCACACTATTCACTATCATCATCACTACCACACTACTCACCATCATCATCACTACCTCACTTCTCACCATCATCATCACACTACTCACCATCATCATCACTACCACACTTCACTATCATCATCACTACCTCACTACTCACCATCATCACTACTACACTACTCACTATCATCACTACTCACTATCATCATCACTACCACACTACTCACAATCATCATCACTACCACACTATTCACTATCATCATCACTACCTCACTACTCACCATCATTATCACTACCACACTACTCACTATCATCACTTCTCACCATCATCATCACTACCACACTATTCACTATCATCATGACTACCACACTACTCATCATCACTACCTCACTACTCTCTATCATCATCACTACCACACTACTCACCATCATCATCACTACCACACTTCACTATCATCATCACTACCTCACTACTCACCATCATCACTACCTCACTACTCACCATCATCACTACCACACTACTCACTATCATCACTTCTATCACTTCTCCCTATCATCATCACTACCTCACTACTCACTATCATCACCACTACCTTACTATTCACTATCATCATCAGCTACCACACTACTCACCATCATCATCACTACCTCACTACTCACCATCATCATCACAACTCACTATCACTACCACACTACTCACCGAGTAGTGTGGTAGTGATGATGATAGTGAGTAGCGGGGTAGTGATGATGGTGAGTAGTGTGGTAGTGATGATGTTTATGAGTAGTGTGGTAGTGATGATGGTGGGTAGTGATGATGGTGAGTAGTGATGATGATGATGATGAGTAGTGAGGAAGTGATGATGTTAGTGAGTAGTGAGGAAATGATGATGGTGGTGAGTAGAGAAGTAGTGATGATGATGGTGAGTAGTGAGGTAGTGATGATGGTGAGTAGTGTGGTAGTGATGGTGAGTAGTGAGGTAATGATGATGATGGTGAGTAGAGAGGTAGTAATGATGATGGTGAGGTAGTGATGATGATGGTGAGTAGGGAGGTAGTGATGATGTTAGTGAGTAGTGTGGTAGTGATGATGTTAGTGAGTAGTGAAGTATATATATAGGTAAGGTTAGATTAGGTTAGGTTAGGTTTAATTAGGTTAGATTAGTTTAGGCTAAGAAATAGGCTATTTTTGTTGAAATAGAAATAGGGCAGTAATTGTTGGTAGCGTGTCTTCTCTGTTCACGTATCAGTAAATAGGTATCTAGGAGTTAGTTAGATTAGGTTAGGTTAGGTTAGTTTAGGCTAGGAAATAGGCTAGGTTTGTAGAAATAGAAATAGAAGAAGGGCTGTAATTGTAGGTAGCGTTTCCTATCACCGAATACATGTACTCACCTAACAGTAAATAGGTATCCAGGAGTTAGTTACGTTAGGTTAGGTTAGCTTAGATTAGGTTATGTTTGTTCTGACTAGGAAACAGGCTAGGTTTGCAGGTTAAGTTAGGTTAGTTTAGGCTAGGTTTGTAGAAATAGAAATAGAAAAGGGGCTGTAATTGTTGGTAGCCTATCTAACCTAACCAAGCAACCTAACCAAGCAACCTAACCAAGGAACCTAATCAACCAACCTAACCAAGCAACCTAACCAAGGAACCTAACCAAGGATCCTAACCCAACCTAACCAACCCAACTAACCTAACCAACCAACCAACCTAACCAACGTAACCAACCAACCTAACCAACCAACCTAACCAATGTAACCAACCAACCTAACCAACCTAACCAACCAACCTAACCAACCAACCTAAGCAACCTAACCTAACCAACCAACCTAACCAACCTAACAAACCAACCTAACTAACCAACCAACCTAACCAACCAACCTAAGCTATCTAACCTAACCAACCAACCTATCCAACCAACCTTAGCTATCTAACCTAACCAACCAACTTAAGCTATCTAACCTAACCAACCAACCTAAGCTATCTAACCTAACCAAGCAACCTAACCAACCAACCTAACCAACCAACCTAACCAACCAACCTAACAAAAGAACCTAATCAACCAACCTAACCAAGCAACCTAACCAACCAAACAACCAACCTAACCAACATAACCAACCATCCTAACCAACGTAACCAACCAACCTAACCAACGTAATAACGTAACCAACTTAACCTAACCAACCAACCTAACCAACCTAACCTAACCAACCAAACCAACCAGCCAACCTAACCAACCAACCTAACTAACCAACCAACCAACCTAACTAACCAACCAACCTAATCAACCAACCTAAGCTATCTAACCAACCAACCTAACTAACCAACCAACCTAACCAACGTAAACTATCTAACCTAACCAACCAACCTAACTAACCTAACCAACCAACCTTAGCTATCTAACCTAACCAACCGACCTATCCAACCAACCTTAGCTATCTAACCTAACCAACCAACTTAAGCTATCTAACCTAACCAACCAACCTAAGCTATCTAACCTAACCAAGCAACCTAACCAACCAACCTAACCAAGCAACCTAACCAACCAACCTAACTAAAGAACCTAATCAACCAACCTAACCAAGCAACCTAACCAACCAAACTAACCTAACCAACCAACCCAACCAACCTATCCTAACCAACCAACCAACCAACCTAACCAACATAACCAACCATCCTAACCAATGCAACCAACCAACCTAACCAACGTAATAACGTAACCAACTTAACCTAACCAACTAACCTAACCAACCTAACCTAACCAACCTAACCAACCAACCAACCTAACCAACCAACCTAACCAACCAACCAACCAACCTAACTAACCAACCAACCTAATCAACCAACCTAAGATCTCTAACCAACCAACCTAACTAACCAACCAACCTAACTAACCAACCAACCTAACCAACGTAAACTATCTAACCTAACCAACCAACCTAACTAACCTAACCAACCAACCTAAGCTATCTAACCTAACCAAGCAACCTAACCAAGCAACCTAACCAAGCAGCCTAACCAACCAACCTAACCAAGGAACCTAACCTACCAACCAACCTAACCAACCTAAGCTATCTAACTAACCAACCTAACTAACACCCCTAACTGACCAACCAACCTAACCAACGTAAGCTATCTAACCTAACCAACCAACCTAACTAACCTAATCAACCAACCTAACCAACGTAACCAACCTAACCAACCAACCTAAGCAACCTAAGCAACCAACCTAAGCAACCTAACCTAACCAACCTAACCTAACCAACCAACCTAACCAACCTAACAAACCAACCTAACTAACCAACCAACCTAACCAACCAACCTAAGCTATCTAACCTAACCAACCAACCTTAGCTATCTAACCTAACCAACCAACCAAAGCTATCTAACCTAACCAACCAACCTAAGCTATCTAACCTAACCAACGAACCTAAGCTATCTAACTTAACCAAGCAACCTAACAAACCAACCTAACCAAGCAACCTAACCAACCAACCTAACTAAGCAACCTAACCAACCAACCTAACCAAAGAACCTAATCAACAAACCTAACCAAGCAACCTAACTAACCAATCTAACCTAACCTAACCAACCAACCCAACCTAATGTAACCAACGTAACCAACCATCCTAACCAATGTAACCAACCAACGTAACCAACCTAACCTAACCAACCAATTAACCTAACCAACCAACCTAAACTAACCTAACCAACCAACCAACCTAACCAACGTAACTAACGAACCTAACCAACCAACCTAACCAATGTAACCAACCAACCTAACCAACCTAACCAATGTAGCCAACCAACCTAACCAACGTAACCAACCTAACCAACTAACCTAAGCAACCAACCTAAGCAACCTAACCTAACCTAACCAACCAACCTAACCAACCAACCAACCTAACCAACCTAACAAACCCACCTAACTAACCAACCAACCTAACCAACCAACCTAAGCTATCTAACCTAACCAACCATCCTAAGCTATCTAACCTTACCAATCAACCTAACCAACCAACCTAACCAAGCATCATAACCAACCTAACCAAAGAACCTAATCAACTAACTAACAAGCAAACTAAGCAACCAACCTAACCTAACCTAACCAACCAACCAACCCAACCAACCTAACCTAACCTAACCAACCGACCAACCAACCTAACCAACGTAACCAACCATCCTAACCAACGTAACCAACCAACCTAACCAACGTAATAACGTAACCAACTTAACCTAACCAACCAACCTAACCAACCTAACCTAACCAACCTACCAACCTAACCAACCAACCTAATCAACCAACCAACCTAACTAACCAACCAACCTAATCAACCAACCTAACCAAACAACCTATCCAACCAACCTTAGCTATCTAACCTAAGCTATCTAACCTAACCAACCAACCTAAGCTATCTAACCTAACCAACCAACCTAAGCTATCTAACCTAACCAACCAACCTAAGCTATCTAACCTAACCAACCAACATAAGCTATCTAACCTAACCAACCACCCTAAGCAACCTAACCTAACCAACCAACCTAAGCTACTAACCTAACCAACCAACCTAAGCTATCTAACCTAACCAACCAACCTAACCTAACCAACCAACCTAACCTAACCTAACCAACCAACCCAACCTAACCTAACCAACGTAACCAACCATCCTAACCAACGTAACCAACCAACGTAACCAACCTAACCTAACCAACCAACCTAACCAACCTAACAAACCAACCTAACTAACCAACCAACCTAACCAACCAACCTAAGCTATCTAACCTAACCAACCAACCTATCCAACCAACCTTAGCTATCTAACCTAACCAACCAACCAAAGCTATCTAACCTAACCAACCAACCTAAGCTATCTAACCTAACCAACGAACCTAAGCTATCTAACTTAACCAAGCAACCTAACAAACCAACCTAACCAAGCAACCTAACCAACCAACCTAACTAAGCAACCTAACCAACCAACCTAACCAAAGAACCTAATCAACAAACCTAACCAAGCAACCTAACTAACCAATCTAACCTAACCTAACCAACCAACCCAACCTAATGTAACCAACGTAACCAACCATCCTAACCAATGTAACCAACCAACGTAACCAACCTAACCTAACCAACCAATTAACCTAACCAACCAACCTAAACTAACCTAACCAACCAACCAACCTAACCAACGTAACTAACGAACCTAACCAACCAACCTAACCAATGTAACCAACCAACCTAACCAATGTAGCCAACCAACCTAACCAACGTAACCAACCTAACCAACTAACCTAAGCAACCAACCTGAGCAACCTAACCTAACCTAACCAACCAACCTAACCAACCAACCAACCTAACCAACCTAACAAACCCACCTAACTAACCAACCAACCTAACCAACCAACCTAAGCTATCTAACCTAACCAACCATCCTAAGCTATCTAACCTTACCAATCAACCTAACCAACCAACCTAACCAAGCATCATAACCAACCTAACCAAAGAACCTAATCAACTAACTAACAAGCAAACTAAGCAACCAACCTAACCTAACCTAACCAACCAACCAACCCAACCAACCTAACCTAACCTAACCAACCGACCAACCAACCTAACCAACGTAACCAACCATCCTAACCAACGTAACCAACCAACCTAACCAACGTAATAACGTAACCAACTTAACCTAACCAACCAACCTAACCAACCTAACCTAACCAACCTACCAACCTAACCAACCAACCAAATCAACCAACCAACCTAACTAACCAACCAACCTAATCAACCAACCTAACCAAACAACCTATCCAACCAACCTTAGCTATCTAACCTAAGCTATCTAACCTAACCAACCAACCTAAGCTATCTAACCTAACCAACCAACCTAAGCTATCTAACCTAACCAACCAACCTAAGCTATCTAACCTAACCAACCAACATAAGCTATCTAACCTAACCAACCAACCTAAGCAACCTAACCTAACCAACCAACCTAAGCTACTAACCTAACCAACCAACCTAAGCTATCTAACCTAACCAACCAACCTAACCTAACCAACCAACCTAACCTAACCTAACCAACCAACCCAACCTAACCTAACCAACGTAACCAACCATCCTAACCAACGTAACCAACCAACGTAACCAACCTAACCTAACCAACCAACCTAACCAACCAACCCAACCTAACCTAACCAACGTAACCAACCATCCTAACCAACGTAACCAACCAACGTAACCAACCTAACCTAACCAACCTAACCAACCAACCAAACTATCCAACCAACCAACCAACCTAAGCTATCCAACCAACCAACCAACCTAAGCTATCTAACCTAACCAACCAACCTAACTAACCTAACCAACCAACCTAACCAAGCAACCTAACCAACCAACCTAACCAAGCAACCTAACCAACCAACCTAACCAAGGAACCTAACCAACCAACCTAAACAACCAACCTAAGCAATGTAACCTAACCTAACCTAAGGTTGAGCAACCTAACCTGAGCAACCTAACCAGAGCAACCTAACCTAACCAACCTAACCTGAGCAACCTAACCTGAGCAACCTAACCTGAGAAACCTAACCTGAGCAACCTAACCTGAGAAACCTAACCTGAGCAACCTAACCTGAGCAACCTACCTAACCAACCTAACCTAAGCAACCTAACCAACCAACCTAACCAACCTAATTGTTATTATATTATTATTATATTATTATTATTATTATATTATTATTATTATTATATATTATATTATATTATTACATTATTATTATTATATATTATATTATTATACAACCTTAGTATATTATCAACTCCCTTCTTATTACCTGACACGAACCTTCGGTTCGTGTCAGAGTCCATGAGTGTCCGTGTGCGTGTCCGTGTGAATGTCCGTGTCCGTGTATCCATGGGGTTTTAGGTCCAGGAAGCTATTTGTGTCGACCCAAATTGCCTCCCTTCTCCCCACCTGAAACCCAGGTGGATTGAAAGACCTGCCCGAGGTCAGTGGATCCAGGAATCCGTCCGTGGGCCCCCGGACTTCAACCCTTCCCAACATTCCAAGGAGTCGGTCAATCAATCTTCGGCTATCCAGAGAATCTATCGAAACTGATGCTCCTACAGGAGGGGACACACAGAGAAATCTGTGCCCTGTACTTACAACCGTTCCGACAGGCTCGAACGCAGGTCTATCCGGATTAAGAACTTGTTCTATCCGACTAGGCCACGCTGGAGTTGCCTTCTGATTGAAATTTGGCACTTGTATTTATATCTCATAGCAAGGTTAGTTAGTGTCTATTTATCAACAGTTGCAATGATTGAGATGTTAAGTTGTTAATTTGTGTTGACAGTTAGAAATACCTGACAGCTTTGTTTGATAAGGTTGCAGTCCCGTGAGGCAGTTTTATGAATGAATATTGGAGAATTTAGGCTAACTGACATGTGTGTGTGTGTGTGTACTCACCTAGTTGTGTTTGCGGGGGTTGAGCTCTGGCTCTTTGGTCCCGCCTCTCAACCGTCAATCAACAGGTGTACAGATTCCTGAGCCTATTGGGCTCTATCATATCTACACTTGAAACTGTGTATGGAGTCAGCCTCCACCACATCACCTCCTAATGCATTCCATTTGTCAACCACTCTGACACTAAAAAAGTTCTTTTAGTATAATATCTCTGTGGCTCATTTGGGCACTCAGTTTCCACCTGTGTCCCCTTGTGCTAAATAGACTGTCTTTATCTACCCTATCAATTACCTTCAGAATCTTAAATGTGGTGATCATGTCCCCCCTAACTCTTCTGTCTTCCACCGAAGTGAGGTTTAATTCCCGTAGTCTCTCCTCGTAGCTCATACCTCTCAACTCGGGTACTAGTCTGGTGGCAAACCTTTGAACCTTTTCCAGTCTAGTCTTATCCTTCACTAGATATGGACTCCATGCTGGGGCTGCATACTCCAGGATTGGCCTGACATATGTGGTATACAAAGTTCTGAATGATTCTTTACACAAGTTTCTGAATGCCGTTCGTATGTTGGCCAGCCTGGCATATGCCGCTGATGTTATTCGCTTGATATGTGCTGCAGGAGACAGGTCTGGCGTGATATCAACCCCCAAGTCTTTTTCCTTCTCTGACTCCTGAAGAATTTCCTCTCCCAGATGATACCTTGTATCTGGCCTCCTGCTCCCTACACCTATCTTCATTACATTACATTTGGTTGGGTTAAACTCTAACAACCATTTGTTCGACCATTCCTTCAGCTTGTCTAGGTCTTCTTGTAGCCTCAAACAGTCCTCTTCTGTTTTAATCTTTCTCATAATTTTAGCAGCGTCCGCAAACATTGAGAGAAATGAATCGATACCCTCCGGGAGATCATTTACATATATCAGAAACAAGAAAGGACCGAGTACAGAGCCCTGTGGGACTCCACTGGTGCCTTCACGCCAATCGGAGGTTTCACCCCTGACCGTAACTCTCTGCTTCCTATTGCTCAGATACTCCCTTATCCACTGGAGCACCTTACCAGCTACACCTGCCAGTCTCTCCAGCTTATGTACCAGCCTCTTATGCGCACACACACACACACTGTGTGTGTGTGTGTTTAAAAGTATGTATTAATTAATAATTAGTGTGGTGTTTCCAAATGAGTTTGTGAATGGTAAACAAGCAATGCAATATCTAATATGTGCTATTTTAGGCCTCGTTCTGTAAAATACATGTTTTACTAGTGATGGAAAATCCAGTTTGATTTATTCATCGTTTTATTTCAAGAATAAATAGTACATAGGCGAAGGAACGAAGGTTTTAGCTGGTTAAATATATCGTTGTGGCCGCCATTTTCTGTGTTGGGCCGGGGGGGGGGGGGGTGGTTGTGATGGAGGGGTCGGAATGGGGAGTAGGGGTTCGGCGGCCTCCATTGTGGGGGGGGGGGTCCGGAGGAGCTACCGTGGGAAGTGTGGTGGGGGGGGGGAGGGGAAGGTAGGGGGGATGGGTTGGCAGTTCGGTATTTAAACATAATTTTTCCAGATAGATTAAATGGGGCGAGGTGTTGAGGAAGGAATAAGAAAAGTGTTTGCGACTGAGTTGAGTGTATTAGTTGTTGTGATTGATGTTAGCATGAAGGTAGGTGGTTGAAATGTGTAAAGATTTGTAAATGAGATCATTTGGTTAATAATGTAGGAATTAAAGGTAAGTGATCACTGGAGATAGATATTCAACAGTATATTAAGTAGACAAGTTTTAGCAGGTAGGTAGGCCGGCCGGCCGGCAGAGAGAGACAATGGACTGACAAATAGGTAGACGTTTTCTTCATGGATGGTAAACTATTATTAAAATGGCATGTACACATTTCCATGTGCGACATTCTTGTACACACACACACACACACACACACACACACACACACACACACTGACCCACAGAGACTGCCCAAATATGTATACTAACAGCAGCAGCAGTTGGTGTTCCCAGGAAGGTCACCCATCCAAGTACTAACCAAATTCAACGGTGTTTAACCTGACAGATGTATGGGACGAGACGCAGTGTTCTCAAGGTGATAGGTAGGTAGTATGGCCGTTGCTATTGTATACAAGTAGTAAGTAATCACATGTGAGTGAGTCAAGATAATGGTAACTGCGGCGGGCAGGCAGGCGGAGGATACTCACACATAGCAGCCAATTCTCCATTAATGATAGTACTTATTGCAACTGTTTAGTCAAATTAACCAACAACAAATGGATTACTACTACTACTTCTACTCCCCCTCCCCGCTCAGCTCGTTGTCGCCGTGTGGGGGCTCAGTGGGCGGCTGCCGGAGTGTGATGCTCCTTGGGACAGTCCTCTGTCCTTTTCTAGCCTTGTGCTCCTGCTGCCGTCCTCTCCAATTCTGCTGGGCATCTTTTCCTTCTGTTTCGTTTTTCTCCCCTCTCTTCTCCTATCTGCTTGCCGTTTCCTGCCGACTTTTTGCTCGTTCTGGTTCTTCCCTTGGACTTCTTCTATTTTGACGCCCGGGTGCTTGAGGAGGCATACTCTTGCACCCGTTTAACTGTAGTACCCGACGTCGAGAGCGAGGGGAACCTTTTATTGTCAATCCCCCATTCGTCACTGAACCCGATCTCGACGGACTGTCGGTTTCTTAAGGTGGCGTTTGTGGGGCGTATACTCACGACGCACCCCTAGGAGGCCCGGCAAGATCGGCGATAGCTTCTTGTTGGGTGTCCTGCCTCTAATTGTGGCTCCATGGTGGGTGTGGGGGCACATTCGTGAATGAATTCTTCTTTTCGTAATGATGATAACCCCTGTTTCGGCTGCTTCTGGTTTACCTTCTCAAGCTCGTGGGGTGGGCGACCAAGCCCCCGAGTCGGTCCATATTGGAAGACCGGGCTCTGTAGCCGCCGCTGCATTGGGCCCCGACCTTGCTCCTCCTTTGGCCTCTCTGACTCCTTCCCCTGGCTCCCCTCCCTCCTCTGTGGTTGGGTCGAGCCCCAAGCCCCCAGTGGTGACTACCTTGTCCCCTGGCGCGGCTCCTTCTCTAGTTGTAACTACTGCGCCTTTTAACCCCTCTCTCTCTGGGGGTTCTTACCGCCGTCCTCGTCACGGCCGCCCTCGCTCGATTCCTTCCAGTTCTGCTACCTATCAAGCCTTGTTTGGTCCCGCTTCGTGGTCAAATATTTTGATCTCCTCCCTCTTGATTCTGCGCCTCCTGACGATTTCTCCCTCCATCGACATCTCGTTGATTCTGTGGATGCCTCCATTACTTTCAACCCCACTCGTCTCGGTACACGTGTCGTTGCTGCTCCTTCTCAGGATGCTGCTTCCTGCTTGGCTGCCTTTCCGAGACCCCCGTTCGGGTCTCGAAGAACGCTCAGTTGAATGCCAGTGTTGGCACTATTTTGCTCCCGCCCCATGTTGCGACCGGTGTTCGGGACCTGCGCGACTGCCACGACGATATTCGACATATCCTTGCGACCCAGGGCCATTCTGTTCTCCAGGTGGACACGTTTACTCGTCCCCCTCGTGGTAGTCGCCGTCAACCCCTACGGGTTGTGAAGATTACCTTTGATGGTAGGACCCTTCCACCCTCTGTCATTCTTGCTGGTGCCAGGTGCTCTGTCCAGGAGTACATTCCTTCTCGGCTCTGCAACAAGTGCTGGAGGTTTGGGCATGGTGCCCTCCGCTGCTCCGGGACTGTCTCTCTCTGTCCTTTGTGTGGTGGCGAAGGTCACTCTAAGTCGGAGTGCACTTCTCCCCAGGCTCGTTGCCTCAACTGCGGTGAGGCCCATCCTACCTTCTCCCGTGCGTGTGTCCATTACAAGCTTGAGGCAGCCGTCCTCAACTTGAAGCACCGGGAGGGTTTATCTTTTCCTGAGGCGAGACGCCAGGTTCGCTGGCTCCCGCCTTATGCTAATATCTCTTATGCTCGCGTGTTGCGCTCTTCCTCTCCTCGTCCTTCCCGCCTTCCTCAGACTCACAACCGTTTCCAGGCCTTGGACCCTGATGCGCCCACTGCCCCCTCCTCTGTTCCTTTGGGTTCTCTCCCGAAGGATCCTCCTCCTGGTCCTCTGTCTGGGGTTCCCCTTCCTTCTACCCAGTCTGTCGTGTCTTCTGTGTCTTCTTCCTCGTCCCCCTCCGATCCTCCTTCCCATCCTCTTCCTCCATCTATCGGCTCTCCCCACCGCCTGTCGGTGCGGGTGGATGTCCATCGCTCTCCTAACGGCCGTCGTGTGTGCTCTCGTTCGGCTTCTCCTGTTGAGACACTGGAATCCGTTGCCCGGTACGTAGTTGCTGGGACACCGGTCTCTTTAAGTCAGAAGCGTAAGCCTGGCTCCTCTCCTTCCTCTTCCCCGGCGGGTAAGAAGGCTTCGCTTTCTTCCTCAGCTCCTACTTCTGGCTCTGTTGCATCTTCCCCTCCCGTTTCAGTGATTGCGCCCCCTGTTCCTGCTATGGAAGTTTCTTTGGCCCCTGCTTCCCTTTCGGTTGCTGCTCTTGCTGGGGTGCGCTCCCCTCTTTCTACTCCCCCTCTTCCTGCTGCTGTCCTTGACTGCTCCTCTCCGTTGTCTCCTCCTCTTCCTCCTCCTCCTCCGGACCCCGCCCGCCCACCTCTGATCTGTTCTCCCGTTTCCTTCCCTCCGTCTTTGCTCAGTTTACCCATGCCCCCTAACCCTGACTTTGCTGACCCTGATCCCGACCCTGATATTCTTTAATGTGCTCTGTTGCTCTTTCGCCTTTGTTTCTTCCTTGTTCTCTGTTTTTGCCCTTTCTCTTCTCGTCGTTGTCCATTCTTCAATGGAACGTTCGAGGTTATTACGTCAATTTCCTCGAACTCCAACTTCTGATTTCGCGGTTTTCGCCCCTTTGTGTCTGTCTCCAGGAGTCAATGCTTGGAGCTCGTCCTGGTCGTTTTCGTGGCTATTCCTTTCTCTCCCCCCCACCCAGCCATTGCTGGGGCTTCTAATTCTTCTGCTCTCCTGATTCGTGCTGATGTTCCCTTTGTTCCTTTACTTTTTCCTTCGCCTCTCCATTGTTCTGCTGCTCGTATCTTTGTGGGGAAATGGTACACAGTTTGTTCCATTTATCTCCCCCCGAGTGTCCCGCTCTCTCTTCCTGATTTGAAACACCACCTGGACTCCTTGCCGGAGCCTGTGCTCCTGCTGGGTGACTTCAATTGTCGTCATTCTCTTTGGGGTGACGTTCTGACGAATACCCGGGGTCGCCTTCTTGAGCCGTTTCTCCTCTCTTCTTCCCTGTCTCTTCTGAATTTTGGTGAGCCCACTCATTTGGACTCTCGGACTCGCACCCTTTCTTGCCTTGATCTTTCTCTCTGCTCTTCTTCTCTTTATTTAGATTTCACGTGGCAGGTTCTTGATGACCTCCATGGAAGTGATCATTTCCCCATCCATGTTTCCTTTTTCTCTTTTCGCCCTTCCCTCTCTTTCCCTAGGTGGCAGTTTGCTAAGGCAGACTGGACCCTATTTAACCTCAGTGCTGCTCTCTCTGACCTCTCCCTTCTGCCTCTCTCTCGCGCTCTCCTCCTTTTTCATGACACTGTCTTCAACGCTGCCCTCCGCTCTATTCCTCGCTCTTCCTCTCGGGGTCCACGGAAGTGCGTTCCCTGGTGGAATGCGGACTGTGCTCGGGCTGTCCGCTGTAAGCGTGCAGCTTGGAAGAGGCACCGCCATAGGCAGACGACCGATTCTTTTCTTTTCTTTCGGAAAGCGAGTGCGGTGGCCCGTAGGGCCATCCGTACAACTAAACGTGAATGATGGGCATCTTATGTCTCAACACTTACGTCCGAAACCCCTCTGGCCCAGATCTGGAAGCATATCCGCAAGATAGCGGGTAAGTTCTTCCCGATGTTTCACCGGTCCTTCACCTCCATGATACTCTTGTGGCGGACCCGTTGCAGGTCGCTTCCGAACTGGGTTCCCACTTTTCTTCTGTTAGCTCTGGTCTTCATATTCCCCAATCTTTCCTTCTTCGTAAACCTGTCCTTGAGTCTCGTCCTTTAGATTTCTGCACTCATCTTCAGCTTCCCTATAATGATCCCTTCTCTCTCTCTGAACTTCGTTTTGCCCTGGCCCTCTGCGGTTCTACGGCGGCGGGCTCCGATGGTATTCATTATGAGATGCTTCGCCATCTCCCTCCGAGCACGTCTCAGAATTTACTGTGTCTGTATAATCGGATCTGGGAGTCGTCGTCAGTCCCTGAGGACTGGCTCGATGCCATTGTCCTCCCTGTTCGCAAACCAGGGTCTCTGGGTACTTCCCCTAAGGACTTTCGCCCTATTGCTCTCACAAGTTGTGTCTGCAAACTCTTTGAACGTATGGTTAACGTTCGTCTGATGTGGTTCCTGGAACACCATCACCTCCTCTCCCCCTTCTCAATTTGGTTTCCGCAAGTGCCGCAGCACGACAGATGTCCTGGTGAACCTGGAGGTCTATATTCGTACTGCTTTTGCTGCGAAGACCTCCGTTGTTGCCGTCCTTTTTGACCTGGAAAAGGCTTACGACACCACTTGGCGTTATCATATCCTATCTCAACTTCATTCTTTTGGCCTTTGTGGTCATCTCCCTCTCTTTCTCCGCAGCTTCCTCTCTCGTCGTTCCTTTCGGGTGCGCCTTGGTTCCGCTCTCTCTCCCTCTTTTCAGCTATACGAAGGTGTGCCCCAGGGTAGTGTTCTGAGCACTACTCTTTTTCTGGTTGCCCTCAATGGTCTTCTTTCCTCTCTTCCTTCTGGTGTCTATTCCGCTCTCTATGTCGATGATCTTACCCTTTGTTGTCAGGATGATGATTCGCCTCTCCATCAACGCCGGCTTCAACTTGCAATTGATGCCGTGTCGTCTTGGGCCACAGATCATGGCTTCAAGTTCTCTACTTCTAAGACTTGTGCCATGACTTTTACGCGGAAACGGGTTGTTCTTCGTCCCTCTTTGTCACTTTATGGTCATCCCCTTGAATACAAAGATTCCGCGAAGCTTTTGGGGTTATTCCTTGACATTCGTTTGTCTTGGTCTCCCCATATCTCTTACCTCCGTGTTGAGTGCTCTAAGGCCTTTACCCTCCTTCGGGTCTTGTCCCATACTTCTTGGGGGGGGCAGATAGGCGCACTCTCCTTGCTTTACATTCCTCTCTCGTCCTGTCTAAGCTCGATTATGGTTGCCCTGCTTACTCGTCTGCTTCTCCTTCTACTCTTCGCCATCTTGATGCTTTGCACCATACTGGGTTGCGCCTCAGTTCTGGTGCCTTTCGTTCGACTCCCATCCTTAGCTTGTATGTTGACACTGGCTTCCTGTCTCTCCAAGACCGCCGTGATCGCTACTGTCTTCGCTATCTTGCGCGGTCCTTGCAACATCCTTCCTCTCACCTCTGTCGTGCTTTAACTTTTACCCCTCCTGCGGTTCCTGTTCCTCTTCACCACCTCCCTCTTTCTGTCCGATTATCTCGCCTACAGGATTCTCTTTCCGTTCGTATTTCTGATGTTTCTCCTCGTGTTGTTCCTTCTTTGCCCCCGTGGAGGGTCCCCCTTCCGCGGTTTTGTACATCCTTGACCCGTATCACTAAAGCTTTTACCCCTCCTACGGTTCTGAAACTCCTTTTCCTCGAGCACTTTTCTTCTCACTCCCACTCCGTTTCTGTCTTCACCGATGGGTCTAAGTCAGCGGACGGTGTTGGCTACTCAGTTGTTTTTCCTGATCGCACTTATATGTGTCGCTTGCCTCTGGAGACTATCATCTTTACAGCGGAACTTTATGCTATTCTCTATGCTCTTCGTCTCCTGCTTTCTCGTTGTCAGTCTTCCTTTGTAGTTGTTGTTGACTCTCGTAGTGCCCTCATGGCTCTCGGGTCCTTTAATCCGGTTCATCCAGTAGTTGTCGAGATCCAGCATTGGCTGTTTCTCGATCACAGTAAATTTAAGTCGGTTGAGTTTTGTTGGGTTCCCAGCCATATTGGTTGGGAACCCACATATTGGTTGGTGTGTCTTTAAATGAGTGTGCGGATGCTGCCGCCAAGGAAGCTGTCCGCTCTTGTCCCATCTCTCGTAAAGGCATTCCGTATTCCGACTTTTACCCAGTTATCCATTCCTCAGTCCTTACCCGTTGGCAGGCTTCTTGGTTGTCTGTTACTGGTAACAAGCTACGTACTCTTAAATGTTGTGTTTCCTCGTGGCCGTCCTCCTTCCACCATAACCGGCGGTGGGAAACGGCTCTGGCGAGGTTGAGTATTGGCCATACTCGCTTAACCCATGGTCACTTGATGGAGCGCCGCCCTGCTCCTTATTGTCCTAGTTGCATTGTCCCTCTTACGGTCGTGCATGTCCTTCTTGAATGTCCTGACTTCCAGGACGAGCGTGTGTCTTGCTTTCCGACCGCCCCTCGCGGTCACCTGTCCCTCGATAGAATTCTTGGTGACTCGGATACTTTTGATATCGTTCGCCTTATGCGTTTTTGTTCTCGTATTGGCATCCTTGGTGATATTTAGCGCCCTCTGATTATTTTGCGTATTTGATGGTGCTACATAGCCTTCCCGGTTTGGTGCCTTCTTTTGACAATTACTTACTTACTAATACTACTACTACTGTTGCTCCAAAATAGAAATGTTGGGATGCCACCGCTGCCATTGATCTCGCACAAGTTGCTGCTGACAAATGACTTATCTTAGGCCTTGCATATGCCCTCTTAGGCTTCATTTAGTCAATACTTGTAACATCATTGAGTCGGAAGGCAGGCAGGCAGGCATTTTATACATACACATGTTAGGCTTATATCCAAACACCCACACCCCCACAATTAGTGGTTCTTACAAAGGTTCTTTTAGTAACTAACTAACCCTCACACACTCACAACGCCCCAAGTAGCTAGCTTACTAACTTCTGGATACCTATTTACTGCTAGGTGAACAGAGGCATTCGGTGATAGGAAAGGCTACCAACAATTACAGCCCCTTTTCTATTTCTACAAACCTAGCCAAAACTAACCTAACTTAACCTGCAAACCTAGCCTATTTCCTAGTCAAAAGAAACATAACCTAATCTAAGCTAACCTAACCTAACGTAACTAACTCCTGGATACCTATTTACTGTTAGGTGAATAGATGTATTCGGTGATAGGAAACGCTACCTCTAATTCCAGCCCTTCTTCTATTTCTATTTCTACAAACCTAGCGTATTTCCTAGCCTAAACTAACCTAACCTAACCTAATCTAACTAACTCCTGGATACCTATTTACTGCTACGTGAACAGAGAGGACACGCTACCAACAATTACTGCCCTATTTCTATTTCAACAAAAATAGCCTATTTCTTAGCCTAAACTAATCTAACCTAATTAAACCTAACCTAACCTAATCTAACCTTACCTATATATATACTTCACTACTCACTAACATCATCACTACCACACTACTCACTAACATCATCACTACCTCCCTACTCACCATCATCATCACTACCTCACCATCATCATCACTACCTCTTTACTCACCATCATCATCATTACCTCACTACTCACCATCATCATCACTACCTCACCATCATCATCACTACCTCTCTACTCACCATCATCATCACTACCACACTACTCACTATCATCACTTCCATCACTTCTCACCATCACCATCATTTCCTCACTACTCACTAACATCATCACTTCCTCACTACTCACCATCATCATCATCATCACTACTCACCATCATCACTACCCACCATCATCACTACCACACTACTCATAAACATCATCACTACCACACTACTCACTATCATCACTACCACACTATTCACTATCATCATCACTACCACACTACTCACCATCATCACTACCCAACATCATCATAACTACCACACTACTCCTAACCATCATCACTACCTCACTACTCACAATCATCATCACTACCTCACCATCATCATCACTACCTCACCATCATCATCACTACCTCACTATCACTACCTCACTATCATCACTACCTCACCATCATCATCACTACCTCACTACTCAACATCATCACTACCACACTACTCAATATCATCATTACCTCACTACTCACCATTATCATCACTACATCACTACTCACCATCATCATCACTACCACAATACTCACCATCATCATCACTACCACAATACTCACCATCAACATCACTACCACACTACTTAGCAACACCATCACTACCTCACTACTCACCATCATCATCACTACCACACAACTCACTATCATCACTTCTCACAATCACCATCACTACCTCACTACTCACCATCATCATCACTACCTCACTACTCACTATCATCATCACTACCATAATACTCACCATCATCATCACTACCACATTATTCACTATCATCATCACTACCACACTACTCACGATCATCACTACCTCACTACTCACCATCATCACTACCTCACTACTTACTATCATCATCACTACCACACAACTCACCATCATCATCACAACCACAATATTCAGTATCATCATCACTACCTCACTACTCACTATCATCATCAATACCACACTACTCACTATCATCACTTCTCGCCATCATCATCACTACCTCACTACTCACTATCATCACTACTACACTACTCACCTTCATCATCACTACCACACTATTCACCATAATCATCATTACCTCACTACTCACTATCATCATCACTACCACACTACTCACCATCATCATCACTACCACACTACTCACAATCATCACTTCTATCACTACTCACCATCAACATCACAATCACAATACTTAGCAACACCATCACTACCTCACTACTCACCATCATCATCACTACCACACTTCTCACTATCATCATCACTACCACACTACTCACCATCACTACCACACTATTCACTATCATCATCACTACCACACTACTCACCATCATCATCACTACCACACTATTCACTATCATTATCACTACCACACTACTCACCATCATCATCACTACCTCACTACTCACCATCATCATCACTACCTCACTATCATAATCATTACCACACTACTCACCATCATCATCACTACCACACTCTTCACTATCATCATCACTTCCTCACTACTCACCATCATCATCATCATCATCACTACTCACCATCATCACTACCCACCATCATCACTACCACACTACTCATAAACATCATCACTACTACACTACTCACCATCATCACTACCACACTATTCACTATCATCATCACTACCACACTACTCACCATCATCACTACCCAACATCATCATAACAACCACACTACTCCTAACCATCATCACTACCTCACTAACAATCATCATCACTACCTCACTATCATCATCACTACCTCACCATCATCATCACTACCTAACCATCATCACTACCTCACCATCACTACCTCACCATCATCATCACTACCTCACTACTCAACATCATCACTACCACACTACTCAATATCATCATTACCTCACTACTCACCATTATCATCACTACATCACTACTCACCATCATCATCACTACCACAATACTCACCATCATCATCACTACCACAATACTCACCATCAACATCACTACCACACTACTTAGCAACACCATCACTACCTCACTACTCACCATCATCATCACTACCACACTACTCACTATCATCACTTCTCACAATCACCATCACTACCTCACTACTCACCATCATCATCATTACCTCACTACTCACTATCATCATCACTACCATAATACTCACCATCATCATCACTACCACATTATTCACTATCATCATCACTACCACACTACTCACGATCATCATCACTACCTCACAACTCACCATCATCACTACCTCACTACTCACTATCATCATCACTACCACACTACTCACCATCATCATCACAACCACACTATTCAGTATCATCATCACTACCTCACTATCATCATCACTACCACACTACTCACTATCATCACTTCTCGCCATCATCATCACTACCTCACTACTCACTATCATCACTACCACACTACTCACCATCATCATCACTACCACACTATTCACCATAATCATCATTACCTCACTACTCACTATCATCATCACTACCACACTACTCACCATCATCATCACTACCACACTACTCACTATCATCACTTCTATCACTACTCACCATCAACATCACAATCACAATACTTAGCAACACCATCACTATCTCACTACTCACCATCATCATCACTACCACACTTCTCACTATCATCATCACTACCACACTACTCACCATCATCATCACTACCACACTATTCACTATCATCATCACTACCACACTACTCACCATCATCATCACTACCACACTATTCACTATCATTATCACTACCACACTACTCACTATCATCATCACTACCTCACTACTCACCATCATCATCACTACCACACTACTCACTATGATCACTTCTATCACTTTTCACCATCATCATCACTACTCACTATCATCATGACTACCACACTACTCACCATCATCATCACTACCACACTATTCACTATCATCACTACCCTACTACTCACCATCATCATCACTCCCTCACTACTCACCATCATCATCACTACATCACTATTATCATCACTACCACACTACTCACTATTATCACTGCTCACCATCATCATCACAACCTCACTACTCGCCATCATCATCCCTACCACACTATTCACTATCATCATCACTACCACACTACTCACCATCATCATCACTACCTCACTACTCACCATCATCACCACTACCACACTACTCACCATCATCATCACTACCACACTTCACTATCATCATCACTACCTCACTACTCACCATCATCACTACCACACTACTCACTATCATCACTTCTCACCATCATCATCACTACTCACTATCATCATCACTACCCCACTACTCACAATCATCATCACTACCACACTATTCACTATCATCATCATTACCTCACTACTCACCATCATCATCACTACCACACTACTCACTATCATCACTTCTCACCATCATCATCACTACCTCACTACTCACTATCATCATCACTACCACACTACTCACCATCATCATCACTACCACACTATTCACTATCATCATGACTACCACACTACTCACCATCATCATCACTAACTCACTACTCACCATCACTACCACACTACTCACCGGCATCATCACTACCACACTTCACTATCATCATCACTACCTCACTACTCACCATCATCACTACCACACTACTCACTATCATCACCTCTCACCATCATCATCACTACCTCACTACTCACTATCATCATCACTACCACACTATTCACTATCATCATCACTACCACACTACTCACCATCATCATCACTACCTCACTACTCACCATCATCATCACTACTCACTATCACTACCACACTACTCACCGAGTAGTGTGGTAGTGATGATGATAGTGAGTAGTGTGGTAGTGATGATGGTGAGTAGTGTGGTAGTGATGATGTTTATGAGTAGTGTAGTAGTGATGATGGTGGGTAGTGATGATGGTGAGTAGTGATGATCATGATGATGGTGAGTAGTGAGGAAGTGATGATGTTAGTGAGTAGTGAGGAAATGATGATGGTGGTGAGTAGATAAGTAGTGATGATGATGGTGAGTAGTGAGGTAATGATGATAGTGAGTAGTGTGATAGTGATGGTGAGTAGTGAGGTAATGATGATGATGGTGAGTAGAGAGGTAGTGATGATGATGGTGAGGTAGTGATGATGATGGTGAGTAGTGAGGTAATGATGATGATGGTGAGTAGAGAGGTAGTGATGATGATGGTGAGGTAGTGATGATGATGGTGAGTAGGGAGGTAGTGATGATCTTAGTGAGTAGTGTGGTAGTGATGATGTTAGTGAGTAGTGAAGTATATATATAGGTAAGGTTAGATTAGGTTAGGTTAGGTTTAATTAGGTTAGATTAGTTTAGGCTAAGAAATAGGCTATTTTTGTTGAAATAGAAATAGGGCAGTAATTGTTGGTAGCTGTCTTCTCTGTTCACGTAGCAGTAAATAGGTATCCAGGAGTTAGTTAGATTAGGTTAGGTTAGGTTAGTTTAGGCTAGGAAATAGGCTAGGTTTGTAGAAATAGAAGAAGGGCTGTAATTGTAGGTAGCGTTTCCTATCACCGAATACATCTACTCACCAAACAGTAAATAGGTATCCAGGAGTTAGTTAGGTTAGGTTAGGTTAGGTTAGCTTAGATTAGGTTATGTTTGTTTTGACTAGGAAATAAGCTAGGTTTGCAGGTTAAGTTAGATTAGTTTAGGCTAGGTTTGTAGAAATAGAAATAGAAAAGGGGCTGTAATTGTTGGTAGCCTATCTAACCTAACCAAGGAACCTAACCAAGCAATCTAACCAAGCAACCTAACCAACCAACCTAACCAAGGAACCTAATCAACCAACCTAACCAAGCAACCTAACCAAGGAACCAAACCAAGGATCCTAACCTAAGCCAACCAACCCAACTAACCTATCCAACCAACCAACCTAACCAACGTAACCAACCAACCTAACCAACCAACCTAACCAATGAAACCAACCAATGTAACCAACCAACCTAACCAACCAACCTAAGCAACCAACCTAAGCAGCCTAACCTAACCAACCAACCTAACCAACCAACCAACCTAACCAACCTAACAAACCAACCTAACTAACCAACCAACCTAACCAAACAACCTAAGCTATCTAACCTAACCAACCAACCTATCCAACCAACCTTAGCTATCTAACCTAACCAACCAACCTAAGCTATCTAACCTAACCAACCAACCTACGCTATCTAACCTAACCAAGCAACCTAACCAAGCAACCTAACCGAACAACCTAACCAACCAACCTAACCAAAGAACCTAATCAACCAACGTAACCAACCAACCTAACCTAACCAACCAACCCAACCAACCCAACCTAACCTAACCAACCAACCAACCAACCTAACCAATGTAACAAACCATCCTAACCAACGTAACCAACCAACCTAACCAACGTAATAACGTAACCAACTTAACCTAACCAACCAACCTAACCAACCTAACCTAACCAACCAACCAACCTAACCAACCAACCTAACCAACCAACCAACCAACCTAACTAACCAACCAACCTAATGAACCAACCTAAGCTATCTAACCAACCAACCTAACTAACCAACCAACCTAACCAACGTAAACTATCTAACCTAACCAACCAACCTAACTAACCTAACCAACCAACCTAAGCTATCTAACCTAACCAAGCAACCTAACCAAGCAACCTAACCAAGCAACCTAACCAACCAACCTAACCAAGGAACCTAACCTACCAACCAACCAACCTAACTAACACCCCTAACTAACCAACCAACCTAACCAACGTAAGCTATCTAACCTAACCAACCAACCTAACTAACCTAACCAACCAACCTAACCAACGTAACCAACCTAACCAACCAACCTAAGCCACCTAAGCAACCAACCTAAGCAACCTAACCTAATCAACCTAACCTAACCAACCAACCTAACCAACCTAATAAACCAACCTAACTAACCAACCAACCTAACCAACCAACCTAAGCTATCTAACCTAACCAACCAACCTAACCAACCAAGCTAACAAACCAACCTAACTAACCAACCAACCTAACTAACCAACCTAACCAACCAACCTATCCAACCAACCTTAGCTATCTAACCTAACCAACCAACCTAAGCTATCTAACCTAACCAACCAACCCAAGCTATCTAACCTAACCAATCAACCTAACCAACCAACAAAACCAAGCACCCTAACCAACCAACCTAACCAAAGAACCTAATCAATCAACCTAACCAAGTTGGTTAGGTTGGTTGGTTAGCAACCTAACCAACCAACCTAACCTAACCAAAGAACCTAATCAACTAACCTAACCAACCAACCTAACCCAACCAACCTAACCCAACCAACCTAACCAACCAACCTAACCAACCAACCAACCAACCTAACCAACCAACCAACCTATCCAACCAACCTAAGCTATCCAACCAACCAACCTAACTAACCAACCTAACTAACCAACCAACCTAACCAACCTAAGCTATCTAACCTAACCAACCAACCTAACCAACCAACCTAACTAACCTAACCAAACAACCTAAGCTATCTAACCTAACCAAGTAACCTAACCGACCAACCTAACCAAGCAACCTAACCAACTGACCTAACCAACGTAAGCTATCTAACCTAAACAACCAACCTAGCCAACCAACCTAAGCTATTTAACCTAACCAACCAACCTAAGCTATCTAACCTAACCAACCAACCTAACCAACGTAACTAACTTAACCAACAAACCTAAGCAACCTAAGCATCCTAACCAACCTAACCTAACCAACCAACCTAAGCTATCTAACCTAACCAACCAACCTAAGCTATCTAACCTAACCAACCAACCTAACTAACCTAACCAACCAACCTAAGCTATCTAATCTAATCAAGCAACCTAACCAACCAACCAAACTAAGCAACCTAACCAACCAACCTAACCAAGGAACCTAACCAACCAACCAACCTAACCAACCTAAGCTATCTAACCAACCAACCTAACTAACCAACCTAACTAACCATCCAACCTAACCAACGTAAGCTATCTAACCTAACCAACGTAAGCTATCTAACCTAACCAACCAACCTAACTAACCTAACCAACCAACCTAACCAACATAACCAACCTAAGCCACCAACCTAAGCAACCTAACCTAACCAATCTAACCTAACCAACCAACCTAACCAACCAAGCTAACAAACCAACCTAACTAACCAACCAACCTAACTAACCAACCTAACCAACCAACCTATCCAACCAACCTTAGCTATCTAACCTAAGCTATCTAACCTAACCAACCAACCTAAGCTATCTAACCTAACCAACCAACCCAAGCTATCTAACCTAAACAACCAACCTAACCAACCAACAAAACCAAGCAACCTAATCAACCGACCTAACCAAAGAACCTAATCATCCAACCTAACCAAGTTGGTTAGGTTGGTTGATTAGCAACCTAACCAACTAACCTAACCTAACCAAAGAACCTAATCAACTAACCTAACCAACCAACCTAACCCAACCAACCTAACCCAACCAACCTAACCAACCAACCTAACCAACCAACCAACCTAACCAACCAACCAACCTAACCAACCAACCTAAGCTATCCAACCAACCAACCTAACTAACCAACCTAACTAACCAACCAACCTAACCAACCTAAGCTATCTAACCTAACCAACCAACCTAACCAACCAACCTAACTAACCTAACCAAACAACCTAAGCTATCTAACCTAACCAAGTAACCTAACCGACCAACCTAACCAAGCAACCTAACCAACTGACCTAACCAACGTAAGCTATCTAACCTAAACAACCAACCTAACCAACCAACCTAAGCTATTTAACCTAACCAACCAACCTAAGCTATCTAACCTAACCAACCAACCTAACCAACGTAACCAACTTAACCAACCAACCTAAGCAACCAACCTAAGCATCCTAACCAACCTAACCTAACCAACCAACCTAAGCTATCTAACCTAACCAACCAACCTAAGCTATCTAACCTAACCAACCAACCTAAGCAATGTAAGCAACCAACCTAACCTAACCAACCAACCTAAGCTATCTAACCTAACCAAGCAACCTAACCAAGCAACCTAACCAACCAACCTAACCAAGCAACCTAACCAACAAACCTAACCAAAGAACCTAACCAACCAACCTAACCAAAGAACCTAATCAACCAACCTAACCTAACCTAACCTAACCAACCAACCTAATTTAACCTAACCAACCAACCCAACCTAACCCTACCAACGTAACCAACCTAACCTAACCAACCTAACCTAACCAACCAACCAACCAACCTAACCTAACCAACCAACCTAACCAACCTAACCTAACCAACCTAACCTAACCAATCAACCTAAGCTATCCAACCAACCAACCTACCTAAGCTATCCAACCAACCAACCTAAGCTATCTAACCTAACCAACCAACCTAACTAACCTAACCAATCAACCTAACCAAGGAACCTAACCTAAGCTATCTAACCTAACCAACCAACCTAAGCTATCTAACCTAACCAAGCAACCTAACCAACCAACCTAACCTGAGCAACCTAACCTGAGCAACCTAACCTGAGCAGACTACCTAACCAACCCAACCTAAGCAACCTACCTAACCAACCTAACCTAAGCAACCTAACCAACCAACCTAACCAACCTAATTATGTTATTATATTATTATTATTATATTATTATTATTATTATATTATTATTATTATTATATATTATATTATATTATTATTATTATATATATACATTATTATTATTATATATTATATTATTATACAACCTTAGTATATTATCAACTCCCTTCTTATTATCTGACACGAACCTTCGGGTCGTGTCAGAGTCCATGAGTGTCCGTGTGCGTGTCCGTGTGAGTGTCCGTGTCCGTGTATCCATGGGGTTTTAGGTCCAGGAAGCTATTTGTGTCGACCCAAATTGCCTCCCTTCTCCCCACCTGAAATCCAGGTGGATTGAAAGACCTGCCGAGGTCAGTGGATCCAGGTATCCGTCCGTGGGCCCCCGGACTTCAGCCCTTCCCCACATTCCAAGGAGTCGGTCAATCAATCTTCGGCTATCCAGAGAATCTATCGAAACTGATGCTCCTACAGGAGGGGACACACAGATAAATCTGTGCCCTGTACTTACAACCGTTCCGACAGGCTCGAACGCAGGTCTATCGGGATTAAGAACTTGTTCTATCCGACTAGGCCAAGCTGGAGTTACCTTCTGATTGAAATTTGGCACTTGTATTTATATCTCATAGCAAGGTTAGTTAGTGTCTATTTATCAACAGTTGCTATGATTGAGATGTTAAGTTGTTAATTTGTGTTGACAGTTAGAAATACCTGACAGCTTTGTTTGATAAGGTTGCAGTCCCGTGAGGCAGTTTTATGAATGAATATTGGAGAATTTAGGCTAACTGATATGTGTGTGTATGTGTGTGTACTCACCTAGTTGTGTTTGCAGGGGTTGAGCTCTGGCTCTTTGGTCCCGCCTCTCAACCGTCAATCAACAGGTGTACAGATTCCTGAGCCTATTGGGCTCTATCATATCTACACTTGAAACTGTGTATGGAGTCAGCCTCCACCACATCACCTCCTAATGCATTCCATTTGTCAACCACTCTGACACTAAAAAAGTTTTAGTATAATATCTCTGTGGCTCATTTGGGCACTCAGTTTCCACCTGTGTCCCCTTGTGCTAAATAGACTGTCTTTATCTACCCTATCAATTCCCTTCAGAATCTTAAATGTGGTGATCATGTCCTCCCTAACTCTTCTGTCTTCCACCGAAGTGAGGTTTAATTCCCGTAGTCTCTCCTCGTAGCTCATACCTCTCAGCTCGGGAACTAGTCTGGTGGCAAACCTTTGAACCTTTTCCAGTTTAGTCTTATCCTTGACTAGATATGGACTCCATGCTGGGGCTGCATACTCCAGAATTGGCCTGACATATGTGTTACCTACCTACCTTACCTTGAGGTGCTTCCGGGGCTTAGTGTCCCCGCGGCCCGGTCGTCGACCAGGCCTCCTGGTTGCTGGACTGATCAACCAGGCTGTTAGACGCGGCTGCTCGCAGCCTGACGTATGAGTCACAGCCTGGTTGATCAGGTATCCTTTGGAGGTGCTTATCCAGTTCTCTCTTGAACACTGTGAGGGGTTTGCCAGTTATGCCCCTTATGTGTAGTGGAAGCGTGTTGAACAGTCTCGGGCCTCTGATGTTGATAGAGTTCTCTCTCAGAGTACCTGTTGCACCTCTGCTTTTCAACGGGGGTATTCTGCACATCCTGCCATGTCTTCTGGTCTCATGTGGTGTTATTTCTGTGTGCAGGTTTGGGACCAGCCCCTCAATTATTTTCCACGTGTAAATTATTATGTATCTCTCCCGCCTGCGCTCAAGGGAGTACAGATTTAGGCTCTTTAGTCGGTGTTAGTAATTTAGATGTTTTACTGAGTGGATTCTAGCAGTAAGTGTTATACAAAGTTCTGAATGATTCTTTACACAAGTTTCTGAATGCTGTTCGTATGTTGGCCAGCCTGGCATATGCCACTGATGTTATCCGCTTGATATGTGCTGCAGGAGACAGGTCTGCGTGATATCAACCCCCAAGTCTTTTTCCTTCTCTGACTCCTGAAGAATTTCCTCTCCCAGATGATACCTTGTATCTGGCCTCCTGCTCCCTACACCTAATTTCATTACATTACATTTGGTTGGGTTAAACTCTAACAACCATTTGTTCGACCATTCCTTCAGCTTGTCTAGGTCTTCTTGAAGCCTCAAACAGTCGTCTTCTGTTTTAATCCTTCTCATAATTTTAGCAGCGTCCGTAAACATTGAGAGAAATGAATCGATACCCTCCGGGAGATCATTTACATATATCAGAAACAAGATAGGACCGAGTACAGAGCCCTGTGGGACTCCACTGGTGACTTCACGCCAATCGGAGGTCTCACCCCTCACCGTAACTCTCTGCTTCCTATTGCTTAGATACTCCCTTATCCACTGGAACACCTTACCAGCTACACCTGCCTGTCTCTCCAGCTTATGTACCAGCCTCTTATGCGCACACACACACACACTGTGTGTGTGTGTGTGTTTAAAAGTATGTATTAATTAATAATTAGTGTGGTGTTTCCAAATGAGTTTGTGAATGGTAAACAAGCAATGCAATATCTAATATATGCTATTTTAGGCCTCGTTCTGTAAAATACATGTTTTACTAGTGATGGAAAATCCGGTTTGTTTTATTCCTCGTTTTATTTCAAGAATAAATAGTACATAGGCGAAGGAACGAAGGTTTTGGCTGGTTAAATATAGCGTTGTGGCCGCCATTTTCTGTGTTGGGCGGGGGGGGGGGGGGGGGTTGGTGATGGAGGGGGCGGAAGGGGCGGGTAGGGGTTCGGCGGCCTGCCTTGTGGGGGGGGGGGTGTGTCCGGAGGAGCTACCGTGGAAAGTGTTATTGGAGGGGAGGGGAGGGGAAGGTAGGGGGGACGGGATGGCAGTTAGGTATTTAAACATAATTTTTCCAGATAGGTTATATAGGGCGAGGTGTTGAGGAAGGAATAAGAAAAGTGTTTGGGACTGAGTTGAGTGTATTAGTTGTTGTGATTGATGTTACCATGAAGGTAGGTGGTTGAAATGTGTAAAGATTTGTTAATGAGATCATTTGGTTAATAATGTAGGAATTAAGGGTAAGTGATCACTGGAGATAGATATTCAACAGTATATTAAGTAGACAAGTTTTAGCAGGTACGTAGGCCGGCCGGCCGGCAGAGAGAGACAATGGACTGACAAATAGGTAGACGTTTTCTTCATGGATGGTAAACTATTATTAAAATGGCATGTACACATTTCCATGTGCGACATTCTTGTACACACACACACACACACACACACTGACCCACAGAGACTGCCCAAATATGTATACTAACAGCAGCAGCATTTGGTGTTCCCAGGAAGGTCACCTATCCAAGTACTAACCAAATTCAACGGTGTTTAACCTGACAGATATATGGGACGAGACGCAGTGTTCTCAACGTGATAGGTAGGTAGTATGGCCGTTGCTATTGTATACAAGTAGTAAGTAATCACATGTGAGTGAGTGAGTGAGTCAAGATAATGGTAACTGCGGCGGGATGATAACCATCATCATCATTACCTCACTACTCACTAACATCATCATTTCCTCACTACTCACTATCATCATCACTACTCACTATCATCACTACCCACCATCATCACTACCACACTACTCATAAACATCATCACTACCACACTACTCACTATCATCATCACTACCACACTACTCACCATCATCATAACTACCACACTACTCTTAACTATCATCACTACCTCACTACTCACAATCATCATCACTACCTCACCATCATCATCACTACCTCACCATCATCACTACCTCACCATCATCATCACTACTCACCATCATCACTACCACACTACTCACCATCATCATTACCTCACTACTCACCATTATCATCACTACATCACTACTCATCATCATCATCATTACCACAATACTCACCATTATCATCACTACCACAATACTCACCATCACTACCACACTACTTAGCAACACCATCACTACCTCACTACTCACCATCATCACTACCACACTACTCACTATCATCACTTCTGACCATCATCATCACTACCCACCATCATCATCACTACCTCACTACTCACTATCATCATCACTACCATACTACTCACCATCATCATCACTACCACACTATTCACTATCATCATCACTACCACACTACTCACGATCATCATCACTACCTCACCATCATCATCACTACTCACTATCATCATCACTACCACACTACTCACCATCACTACCACACTACTCACTATCATCTCTTCTCACTATCATCATCACTACCTCACTACTCACTATCATCACTACCACACTACTCACCATCATCATCACTACTCACCATCATCATCACTACTCACTATCATCATCAATACCACACTACTCACCATCATCATCACTACCACACTACTCACTATCATCACTTCTATCACTACTCACCATCAACATCACAACCACACTACTTAGCAACACCATCACTACCTTACTACTCACCATCATCATCACTACCACACTACTCACTATCATCATCACTACCACACTACTCACCATCATCACTACCACACTATTCACTATCATCATCCCTACTACACTACTCACCATCATCATCACTACCACACTATTCACTATCATTATCACTACCACACTACTCACCATCATCATCACTACCTCACTACTCACCATCATTATCACTACCTCACTATCATAATCACTACCACACTACTCCCCATCATCATCACTACCACACTATTCACTATCATCATCACTACCTCACTACTCACCATCATCATCACTACCACACTACTCACTATCATCACTTCTCACCATCATCATCACTACTCACTATCATCATCACTACCACACTACTCACCATCACTACCACACTATTCACTATCGTCACTACCACACTATTCACCATCATCATCACCACCTCACTACTCACCATCATCATCACTACATTACTATCATCATCACTACCACACTACTCACCATCAGTATCACTACCACACTATCATCATCACTACCTCACTACTCACCATCATCATCCCTCCCACACTACTCACTATTATCACTTCTCATCATCATCACTACCTCACTACTCGCCATCATCATCACTACCACACTATTCACTATCAACATCACTACCACACTACTCACCATCATCATCACTACCTCAGTACTCACCATCATCATCACTACCACACTACTCACCATCATCATCACTACCACACTGCACTATCATCATCACTACCTCACTACTCACCTTCATCACTACCACTGTGGGATATTTGGGGCTTGAATCTGATTATTTAAATATTAATGTAGTAAATTAAATTACGAAGGACCACCCGCTTTTATAGTAAAGAGGGAAACTGGGAATTTCTGATCATTAGATAATTCCTTGATGAAACCAGTAACTATGGATAAAATACTAGAAAATATGATCATAGAAATAATTAATGGGCTGTATAATTAAATGAATCAAACCCTCAAGCACCTACATTGGGGGGTTATTACTGGAGGTAAGTACGTCCAGGAATTAGTGTGGTTCGTTCACTAATTCAATTAATAATAATCTAATCCTATAAAAATTATATTGAAACTGATATCATTACCATAAATAGGAACATAGATTATGAGCATAGTAATGAGAGTTACAGTAAACCACATATTAATCCTGAGGAATTCTGCTCATAAGAAATTGCAATAGAATCATGAAAGAAAATAAATCTTAGCTTAATGACGATTCCTTTAGACAAGCCATGGAAGTTCCTCTTATTCTCTGGACTCGGTCAGCTGACGAATGAGACGGATTAACATGGGAGAAGGCGGCATGGAGAATTTTTCTCTCGTGCTGCAAGACAAATATTTACAGTAGCAACTAATTTAACTACTGAATCTATATATTCAAGAAATTGAGAGTTACAGGTGACAAAATTTAATCACCTGTTATTAGATGTTATCGTGCGTCATAACGGTCAATCACCCAGCTACTACTAAACTCTTTACCCGATGCATCACATAAAGGAATATACTTAGCTGTGGGGCACTGTATAAGTTTTAAGATTGCCGTGCTTCGCGTCCCCAGGCTCCGGCTAGGCCTATCCTGGAGAGTGGCGCAATTCGCTGGCTGGTCACGTGTCGTCAAGAGCCAGGTTAAAAGGCTCCTTATTTGACACCAGCACTAGCTGAAGATATTATCTGCAAGGTTATTCACGCCTCACAGTGGCGACTTTCATCTGAGGATGGATAACGTCTGCCCTAGTGGCTGGGCAATGGCGTCTCCTTGTGAGTTCGGTATGCGCAGGTCTGCCTCTGAGCGGCTCCGCACGTGTACTGAGTTGGTCCTCTTCAACCCACGCCGCGTCGCGCGTTCATAAAACAAATTATGTCACGAAAATTAATATTTCTCGCATTTACGCTTGAAACGTTGAAGACTGGACGGGTTTATTATTTAGAGGAGGAAATTATTATTATTTACCACTTTAAGAATAGTAAATATATAAGGGAGAGGAATTAATGTCTCCCCATGGCATTCACTGGTGACGTAAGCTTTATTACGAGATAAACGCTATGACTCCAACGCTCTATTCGGCTTTTAGTTGGAGGTCAATTCATCTGCAGTTAGTTATCATACAGAATGCCTTAGTTATAGAGAATCGAATTTAATTCTCACATACATTGGATATAATGTGTTTACTGTAAGGAAATCTGACGCAATACTGGCGTCAGGTGACGTGAGAATTCTAGCCTACTGTACAGATGGAATTATTAGTACATGAGAATTCTACGTGTTGTTAATTTTACTTGCTACAATAATTAGTATAGTTAGTAATAAGTAATGAGAATACAACAGTGTTGTATTCGGTGTTGGAAATATCCAACATAACTCCGGGGGGAGGATTCTAGGGTCGTAGTGTACTGTGTTGTACTGACCTATCCCGAAGTAATATTAAGATTAGTACATTAGTATGTTAATATGTTAGTATGTTAGTACACACATAACGAACGTCCCGGATTTATCAAGGACTTACAAGAACTTGAGTCTTGCTATTTACATGTCAAATGAAACATGTTGCTTGTAGCCTACACAATATTTATAGAATTTAACTCTCCCAATTTAAACTAACAGAATCTACGGTGATGCGATATCCTGGGTCATAGTGACATGTAATGTTTTGTTACGTGATATCACATCGTAGTATCATCATAGTTATCTCAGTGGGAAGTGAAGGAAATTACTCTTCTTCAGAGTTGTAATAGGCTTGCAAATTCCGCCTACATTGTTGAGCTGCAGCTCTAGTGGGGCGGTTGCTTGGAGGAACAAATTCATTGTTCTCTGAAATTACTGGGGAAACTGGATCTGGCTGATATTCTTGTTCAGTCAGTTCAAGGGGAACCAGCTTCTCTAAAGTTTTTAGAGTAGTGTTGCCTCTGCATAAGACTTTAACCACTCTTAGGACACCTTGTCGATCTGGATGAATGGTGATAATTTTACCTATGGGCCATTCTGACCTTGGTCCATCACTGTCGACTAGTACTAGGTCTCCTGGCTTTAATTGCACCTTATTGTAAGGACTCGAAGCTCCGTAGTGGTACTCTCGTAGAGCTGTGAGGTACTCTCGAGTCCACACCTCATTCCACCTGTTAATAACTCTAGAAAGATGCTGGTAGCTTTCCACCAAGTCTCCTCTGGTCACATGGGACGGGTCTACAGGGTCCTCTTTGGCTAAGGGGATGAGAGGGCTCAGTAGACCTCCATGGATCAAGTGAGAGGGGCTCAGTGGTTCTCTCTGGGTGTAATCATCAGACAGGTAGGTGATGGGGCGGTTATTGACTCGTGCCTCGATTTCCACAACAATAGTTTGGAGTTCTGAGTAACTGACCTTTTGTCGGTGTAAAGTTTTCCTTAGACACTTCTTGACTGTGCCTACCATTCGCTCATAGAACCCACCTTGCCATGGGGCTCTCGGTGCTATGAATTTCCAGTGACATTGTCTTCTTTGTAAGACTGACTGTACTTCAGGGTGGTTCCAGACTTCTCGCAAACAACTTTCTCCTGCCACAAAATTAGATCCGTTGTCTGATATCATTAATCTAGGACATGATCGGCGGGCAGCAAATCTGCTGAAAGCTTGAATGAAAGCTTCAGCACTCATGTCTGGGGTGACCTCTAAGTGCACGCCTCTGGTTGTAGCACATGTAAAGAGACAAATGTACGCCTTCACAGGTATATTATCTGGGTTACCAGTGAGGAGTAAGGCTCCTGTATAATCAACTACAGTGGTTTCGAAAGGACGAAGATGAACCACTCGCTCTTCTGGGAGTGGTGGAGGTCCTGAGTAAGGACACACTCTAGCATCGTATCTCTTACAGATTACACAAGATTTAATAATGGTCTTAACAGTCTGACGACCTTGAGGAAGCCAGTACTTTTGTCTAAGGTCGGTGAGAGTATCTAAAACTCCACCATGCAGTGTACCATATTAAAGGTGATGTAAGACAAGAAGTTTAGTTATGATGTGTGACGAGGTAAAAGAATGGGATTCTTAGTGTCTAAGTCAGTCTTTGCATGCAGCAAACGTCCTCCACATCGTAGTATGTTATGAGTGTTGACATCGTACCAGATGCCCAGAGACTTAGTGAGTTTATCCGGAAGATTCTCAAATTCGCTTCCGTAAGTCTCTTTCTGTGCACGCTTGATCCAATAGTGGACAGGATTGGGAAATTTATGTCGAATTCCTACTTTAGTAAGGAAATCAAACACGTGCGCAGTCACTCGTAACAATTTGCTTAAGTTGGAATAATGATGAGGATCAATGGCTAATATTCGCTGAGGCTCTGGTTCCGTCATGGGAGTGGTGATATTGGTCACTATGACGTGGCTTTTGTTTGGGCCACTGACCACCAACAAGCCATGAAGGTCCATTGAACCACAGCGAAGACTTGACAAGTTGTTTTAATGTCAATCCTCTTGATAAATAATCTGCAGGATTGTCCTTAGTAGGGACATGTCTAAACTTATATCCAGCGGATAAATCATGAATCTCCCTGACGCGATTACTGACGTAAGGAGTTTTGTTGTTATTGTTTCTTACCCATTGTAAGACTGCCTCGTTGTCTGACCACACTACAATCTCACCAAAGTGGATATTACTGAGTGTCTTTGCCAGGCAATGGGCCAATCTTACTCCCACTACCAATGCAGTCAACTCCATCTGAGGTAAGGATCTCTTCTTGATGGGAGCGACTCTTGCTTTTGATGTGAGTAAAATTGCTTGAGCACTGTTAACTAAATAGGCTACTGCGCCATATGCTTTGCCAGAGGCATCGCAAAAAACGTGCAAATCGGTGGGTAAGTTTGGTCCTGAAGCATTACGAGGAAATTTCAAAACGCCTAACTGATTAAAATCCGTTGAGAGTATTTGCCATTTGGCTTGTAACTCACTAGATAACGGATCATCCCATCCCATATGTTTCTGCCAGCACTCCTGCATTAGGAGTTTGCCCCTTATTAATATAGGACTAAGTAGGCCTAAAGGGTCAAATGGTTGACTGACAAATGAGAGCAGTGTTCTCATGGTAAGGGTTGAATTATCAGTTTGCACTGACTTGACATTCACCTCGTCAGTGCTGGTGTTCCATTCCACGCCTAGAACCTTTAATTTACTGGGTACCTGATAATCGGGAAATTTTTTCTCGATTAACTGGTTAAGCAGTTTATTATTTGAGGCCCATGACTGTAGAGGCATATTGGCTCCTAACAGTTCTCAGTTAGCCTCATGGTAGATTTCTACCAGATCAGCTTGATCATTAGTTGTCCCCTGGAAATTGTCGACATACAAGTTGTCGCTAATGGTTGCCTTATAAGGGCTGTTTGATTTCCTGAAATGAGTGTCTAATGTTGCTTGCAAGAGAAACGGTGAGGACGTAGCACCAAATAATACGGAGGCAAACCGATAGGTGATTAATTCACTGTTAGGATCCAGTGGATCCTTGAACCAGAGGAATTTTGTGTAGTCACGATCTTCCTCCTGCAATCCTACTCGGAGAAAGGCTTTGCTGATGTCAGCTGTATAGGCAAAAATGCCTGTGCGAAATCGTAACAACACGTCATGTAGCCTTTGTGTTAGGCTAGGTCCCTGTTTGGAGACATTCATTTAAAGACACTGCTCGGCTTTACTTTAGCACTGCAGTTAAAGACAATACGAATAGGTGTTGTCAATGAGTCTTTCACCACAGCATGGTGAGGTAAATAATGACCTGTTTTTTGGTCATCGTGTTCAACAACTTCAATGAACTTATTGTTAAGTTGTTGTTGGATAAGTTGGTGATACATGGTTAGTTTGTCTGGCTGCTTCTGCAGTCGTGTTAATTGAGACTGCAATTGTGAGGCTGTTATAAAATAATTCACTGGAAGTTGTGGATGATCTAACTTCCATGGGAGTCTTACCCAGTATTGTTTATTTGAGTAGACAACTGTATCCAGATATTGCTGGTAAGTCCACGTATCATCAGGACTTGGTTGCTCAGGGATGATGCCTAACGTATCTAAATCCCACAAACGATGTATTGGTGGGTCAGACTCAATGTCCTCGGCTATTTCCCTGAAGTGTAGGGGTGATTGCTCAAAGCCTAGTCACGCCACAATTACATTATTGGTTTGTTGGTTTGTGGACGCTGGACCTTGTCTGAAAAGCACGGGTCCTGTGAGCAATTTGCCCCCTGCGGACGACAACAAATGTATACCATGTTGTCTAGTGCATCCAGTTATAAACTTGTAATAATGATCCGCACCTATTAATATTCCAATATCTGTGAGGCAATCGGAATTTATTTTATGATCCGCTAGCCTCATGCGGTTTCGCTTAAGGTGTCTCGCAGTGCGAGCTAATCCTGTGACCTGCAGGTCCGTAGGAATCTTATCCACTACCACCGCATGGATTGGGCTAGTAGAGGATCCTAATCTAACTAGTAATTTAACTACCTTGTAGTCACGAGGTCCACTATTTGACAGGAAACCAGAAATGTTTAACTTCACACTTTTGGCGGGTTTTAAATTTAACTCATCTACCAACTGTTGTGTAATGAAGGTTTTCTGTGAACCTTGGTCAAAAAGACCCCTAGTGTTAATTCTAGATCTTCGGTTTATTAATTTAAGTTGAGCTGTAGGCAAAGTAATATTATTGCCTGACTCAGTAGCAAGTACATTTACTTCGTGATGTACTTTACAATATTGCACTGCAGTAGAATTAGTAAAATTCTCTCCAGTGGTCATGGTTGGTGTAGAAGATTTTCTACATAAGGCGTAGTGGTGTACACCTTGGTTACAACGGTTGCAGGTACGTAGCGGTACTGCACATTTCTTGGGATCATGAGAACCCATTCATTTGGTGCATTTGTGCAATTCCTGTAACCTTTTAACTCTAGTATTATACGTAGGATAAGCAGAGCATTGGTAAGTGGTGTGTTCCTGATTGCTGAACAGACACTTTCTCTGGTTAATAGACTTAGTCTCTTTAGTAGATAAGTCATTGGTTATCTCTGAAGGAGATACTGAATAGGTACCTACATTTCCACTTCTTTTCCTAGTGGATGGAGTAGGTTTGGATTTATATTTATTAGACTTACTCTGAGTCTGTTTAGGTTTGACTGAAATATCAGTATTAATTGGCTTAGACTCAGGTTTAATTTTGTCATGAGTCTTTAACCTATTAACTGTGATCCTCAACCCCTCGAAAATTTGATCGAGAGTAAGAAACTCAGTATTATAATGTGAGCAGAGCTCTGTCAAGACATTTCGAGGTAATTTCCTCTGTAATAATAGCTTGATAGACCATTCAGAACCAGGTATATTGACCTTGGTACCTAAGGCCTTTACTAGAGACTCTACTTCTAGTCTGAAGCTTTGAAGTGACTCTGGTCTACTGTTTGGTGCATTCAGATCTAGCAATTGATAATAAAGGGTAGCTATACTTAACTCTTTGTTGCAATAGTTCAACTTCAGGAGTTTTATAGCTTCCTCATAATTACTCTCATTAAGAGTAAGGTTATGGATGACCTTTTTAGCCTCTCCTGTGAGAACACTAAGTAGGTATGAAAATTTAGAAACCTTGTCTAGAGACTGTTTCTTATGGATGTGAACTTCAAAGGAAGTCCAAAAATTGTCCCAATTTTCTGTATCTAATCCTGAAAATGTAGGCAAGTCTAGAGTTGGTAAACGAACCTCGGGTAAGTGATTATTGAAGTGAGACCCAGTGTTACTGGTATTGGATCCAGATTGTTTGGCTAATTTAGATAGCCTGATAATTTTATCGTGAGTCTCTTCTTCATATTGGGAGATGTCGTCTACAGTTTGACTTGCTTCTTCAGGATCAGTTTCTACAGTATTTAGCAGATCAAGGTAAGATTGACCTGCAGATCTGACTTGATCAAATTTCAGATCAGCCAATCTAACTGATGCCTCTAAGTGATAAGAGTCAATGGGATTATCTTTAGTTAAGCCCTCAGCCTTATTAATTAATCTGGTCAAGTGACCTTTAAGGCCAATGTAGGTTCTCCTCAATTGCTCAGGAGTAGCCATGTTGGGCTTAGGTTCAAACTTCACAGTGTTAGTATATGTATTATTAATGAAGCTTGGGTACTTGTTCATTAGTGAACAGGTAACATTAATTGTAGCCTAATTTAAGGTGACTACTTTATATTTTACCTCACTTGAGGTTGAATGTACCTACCTACCTAACAACAAATAGCTAGATATTTTGTGCACTGTCTGAACTTCACCATTAGTTATCGTCCGGTTAGCTCATCCATATCACCATCAGAGTTAATGGAGATAATCCAGCAATACACAAAATAGATACACAAAATAATGCATACAAGAGAAATATTATGGAGACACTCCAATCAGAGTTATCTCAAAAATTAATCCCACCCTGTATAGGGTCAGCACAAATAATATAATACATACAACACTGACTAGTTTAGATCTAGTCGTAATAATTCCTAACTAAGAACTATAAAATTATTTAGTCTGGGCTTGTACCAAATTCAGCACAATCTCAGCCTAAATTCTACCTAATAACATGGGTAAAGATTATTGTGGTGCAGTAAGGTGAATATAGTTGTGCTGTATTTTTGGGTTTTTTGTTTTATAAGAGTGCTCTTGCACACACAGGTAAACAATTATGTACAGTTAAGTTTGGCTTGCTAGCCACAGCCTTTTGTGATGGTTGATGGTGTTAATTAACTTGTCAACCACATGCAACCTAGATTCCCCTGACAAGTGTACACCATCTCAGGTCAGGTTCTGTCTGTAAGGTCTGGCTGTAAATTGGATATATGTGGCATCCAATCTCACTCGTTTTTTCAGCCTGAAATTTATGTACTTCGCAGCTCTCAGGTAGTATTCTGGGGTTACTCCCCAACGATTATCTTGACATAGTTGGCGAGGTTCCACTAATGTGAATACTACCGATTCACTGATGAGCTTGAAAGAAGAAATTATGGCTTTGAGGTGTTTGATCACCTCGGCTGGATGACGAGTGGGGTGGATGTCATTACCACCTAAGTATATAATGGTTAGATGGTGAGGCCACTCTAACGCAGGTGTTAGGGTGGGGTTATTGTAAAAGTTATGAGCTGTTGCTCCTGGTGACCTAAAGATTCTCACCTCGGTGTGAGGTATAGGTCTAAGTGTTGTGGGTAATTGGCTATGACCCACTAAAGCTACCTTATACATGAGGTGCAAGTAGCAATATGTTAGTGTGATCTAGGCTAACTGATGTGTTACAATGTTAGTTGACACAATTAATTAAATAGTTAGTCTAGCTTCTATCACACAAGGATTAGTTATTAATGGTTAATATTTTAATTATAAATTTAATGCCTATCCGGATCGAAAAGGACCATAATGTGGGATATTTGGGGCTTGAATCTGATTATTTAAATATTAATGTAGTAAGTTAAATTACGAAGGACCACCCGCTTTTAAAGTAAAGAGGGAAACTGGGAATTTCTGATCATTAGATAATTCCTAGATGAAACCAGTAACTATGGATAAAATACTAGAAAATATGATCATAGAAATAATTAATGGGCTGTATAATTAAATGAATCAAACCCTCAAGCACCTACATTGGGGGGTTATTACTGGAGGTAAGTACGTCCAGGAATTAGTGTGGTTCGTTCACTAATTCAATTAATAATAATCTAATCCTATAAAAATTATATTGAAACTGATATCATTACCATAAATAGGAACATAGATTATGAGCATAGTAATGAGAGTTACAGTAAACCACATATTAATCCTGAGGAATTCTGCACATAAGAAATTGCAATAGAATCATGAAAGAAAATAAATCTTAGCTTAACGACGATTCCTTTAGACAAGCCATGGAAGTTCCTCTTATTCTCTGGACTCGGTCAGCTGACGAATGAGACGGATTAACATGGGAGAAGGCGGCATGGAGAATTCTTCTCTCGTGCTGCAAGACAAATATTTACAGTAGCAACTAATTTAACTACTGAATCTATATATTCAAGAAATTGAGAGTTACAGGTGACAAAATTTAATCACCTGTTATTAGATGTTATCGTGCGTCATAACGGTCAATCACCCAGCTACTACTAAACTCTTTACCCGATGCATCACATAAAGGAATATACTTAGCTGTGGGGCACTGTATAAGTTTTAAGATTGCCGTGCTTCGCGTCCCCAGGCTCCGGCTAGGCCTATCCTGGATAGTGGCGCAATTCGCTGGCTGGTCACGTGTCGTCAAGAACCAGGTTAAAAGGCTCCTTATTTGACACCAGCACTAGCTGAAGATATTATCTGCAAGGTTATTCACGCCTCACAGTGGCGACTTTCATCTGAGGATGGATAACGTCTGCCCTAGTGGCTGGGCAATGGCGTCTCCTTGTGAGTACGGTATGCGCAGGTCTGCATCTGAGCGGCTCCGCACGTGTACTGAGTTGGTCCTCTTCAACCCACGCCGCGTCGCGCGTTCATAAAACAAATTATGTCACGAACATTAATATTTCTCGCATTTACGCTTGAAACGTTGAAGACTGGACGGGTTTATTATTTAGAGAAGGAAATTATTATTATTTACCACTTTAAGAATAGTAAATATATAAGGGAGAGGAATTAATGTCTCCCCATGGCATTCACTGGTGACGTTAGCTTTATTACGAGATAAACGCTATGACTCCAACGCTCTATTCGGCTTTTAGTTGGAGGTCAATTCATCTGCAATTAGTTATCATACAGAATGCCTTAGTTATAGAGAATCGAATTTAATTCTCACATACATTGGATATAATGTGTTTACTGTAAGGAAATCTGACGCAATACTGGCGTCAGGTGACGTGAGAATTCTAGCCTACTGTACAGATGGAATTATTAGTACATGAGAATTCTACGTGTTGTTAATTTTACTTACCACAATAATTAGTATAGTTAGTAATAAGTAATGAGAATACAACAGTGTTGTATTCGGTGTTGGAAATATCCAACAACCACACTACTCACTATCATCACTTCTCACCATCATCATCACTACTCACTATCATCATCACTACCACACTACTCACAATCATCATCACTACCACACTATTCACTATCATCATCACTACCTCACTACTCACCATCATCATCACTACCACACTACTCATAAACATCATCACTACCACACTACTCACTATCATCACTACCACACTACTCACTATCATCATCACTACCACACTACTCACCATCATCACTACCCACCATCATCATAACTACCACACTACTCTTAACCATCATCACTACCTCACTACTCACAATAATCATCACTACCTCACCATCATCATCACTACCTCACCATCATCATCACTACCTCACCATCATCATCACTACCTCACCATCATCATCACTACCTCACCATCATCACTACCTCACCATCATCATCACTACCTCTCTACTCACCATCATCACTACCACACTACTCACCATCATCATTACCTCACTACTCACCACTATCATCACTACATCACTACTCACCATCATCATCACTATCACAATACTCACCATCATCATCACTACCACAATACTCACCATCACTACCACACTACTTAGCAACACCATCACTACCTCACTACTCACCATCATCACTACCACACTACTCACTATCATCACTTCTCACCATCACCATCACTACCTCACTACACACCATCATCATCACTACCTCACTACTCACTATCATCATCACTACCATACTACTCACCATCATCATCACTACCACACTATTCACTATCATCATCACTACCACACTACTCACGATCATCATCACTACCTCACTACTCACCATCATCATCACTACCTCACTACTCACTATCATCATCACTACCACACTACTCACCATCATCATCACTACCACACTATTCACTATCATCATCACTACCTCACTACTCACCATCATCATCACTACCACACTACTCACTATCATCACTTCTCACCATCATCATCACTAACTCACTACTCACTATCATCACTACCACACTACTCACCATCATCATCACTACCACACTACTCACTATCATCATCACTACCTCACTACTCACTATCATCATCACTACCACACTACTCACCATCATCATCACTACCACACTACTCACTATCATCACTTCTATCACTACTCACCATCAACATCACAACCACACTACTTAGCAACACCATCACTACCTTACTACTCACCATCATCATCACTATCACACTACTCACTATCATCATCACTACCACACTACTCACCATCATCATCACTACCACACTATTCACTATCATCATCCCTACTACACTACTCACCATCATCATCACTACCACACTATTCACTATCATTATCACTACCACACTACTCACCATCATCATTACTACCTCACTACTCACCATCATTATCACTACCTCACTACCACACTACTCATTACTCACTACCACACTACTCATTATAATCACTACTCACTACCACACTACTCATTATAATCACTACCACACTACTCATTATCATCATCACTACCACACTATTCACTATCATCATCACTACCTCACTACTCACCATCATCATCACTACCACACTACTCACTATCATCACTTCTATCACTTCTTACCATCATCATCACTACTCACTATCATCATCACTGCCACACTACTCACCATCATCATCACTACCAACTATTCACTATCATCACTACCACACTACTCACCATCATCATCACTACCTCACTACTCACCATCATCATCACTACATTACTATCATCATCACTACCACACTACTCACCATCAGTATCACTACCACACTATTCACTATCATCATCACTACCTCACTACTCACCATCATCATCACTCCACCACTACTCACTATTATCACTTCTCATCATCATCACTACGTCACTACTGGCCATCATCATCACTACCACGCTATTCACTATCATCATCACTACCACACTACTCACCATCATCATCACTACCTCACTACTCACCGTCATCATCACTACCACACTACTCACCATCATCATCACTACCACACTGCACTATAATCATCCCTACCTCACTACTCACCTTCATCACTACTACACTACTCACTATCATCACTTCTCACTATCATCATCACTACTCACTATCATCATCACTACCACACTACTCACAATCATCATCACAACCACACTATTCACTATCATCATCACTACCTCACTACTCACCATCATCATCACTACCACACTACTCACTATCATCACTTCTCACCATCATCATCACTGCCTCACTACTCACTATCATCATCACTACCACACTACTCACCATCATCATCACTACCACACTATTCACTATCATCATGACTACCACACTACTCACCATCATCATCACTACCTCACTACTCACCATCATCATCACTACCACACTACTCACCATCATCATCACTACCACCCTTCACTATCATCATCACTACCTCACTACTGACCATCATCACTACCACACTACTCACTATCATCACTTCTCACCATCATCATCACTACCTCACTACTCACTATCATCATCACTACCACACTATTCACTATCATCATCACTACGACACTACTCACCATCATCATCACTACTCACTATCACTACCACACTACTCACCGAGTTGTGTGGTAGTGATGATGATAGTGAGTAGTGTGGTAGTGAAGATGGTGAGTAGTGTGGTAGTGATGATGTTTATGAGTAGTGTGGTAGTGATGATGGTGGGTAGTGATGATGGTTCGTAGTGATGATGATGATGATGGTGAGTAGTGAGGAAGTGAAGATGTTAGTGAGTAGTGAGGAAATGATGATAGTGGTGAGTAGAGAAGTAGTGATGATGATGGTGAGTAGTGAGGTAGTGATGATTGTGAGTAGTGTGGTAGTGATGGTGAATAGTGAGGTAATGATGATGATGGTGAGTAGAGAGGTAGCGATGATGATAGTGAGGTAGTGATACCCAACCAACCTAACCAACGTAATAACGTAACCAACTTAACCTAACCAACCAACCTAACCAACCTAACCTAACCAACCTAACCAAGCAACCAACCTAACCAACCAGCCTAACCAACCAACCAACCTAACTAACCAACCAACCTAATCAACCAACCTAAGCTATCTAACCAACCAACCTAACTAACCAACCAACCTAACCAAGCAACCTAACCAACCAACCTAACCTAACCTAACCAACCAACCCAACCTAACCTAACCAACGTAACCAACCATCCTAACCAACGTAACCAACCAACGTAACCAACTTAACCCAACCAACCAACTAACCTAACCAACCAACCTAACCTAACCTAACCAACCAACCAACCTAACCAACGTAACCAACAAACCTAACCAACCAACCTAACCAATGTAACCAACCAACCTAACCAATGTAACCAACCAACCTAACCAACGTAACCAACCTAACCAACCAACCTAAGCAACCAACCTAAGCAACCTAACCTATAACCAACCTAACCTAACCAACCAACCTAACTAACCAACCAACCTAACAAACCTACCTAACTAACCAACCAACCTAACCAACCAACCTAAGGTATCTAACCTAACAACCAACCTAAGCTATCTAACCTAACCAAGCAACCTAACCAACCAACCTAACCAAGCAACCTAACAAACCAACCTAACCAAAGAACCTAATCAACCAACCTAACCAAGCAACCTAACCAACCAACCTAACCTAACATAACCAACCAACCAACACAACCAACCTAACCTAACCAACCAACCACCCAACCTAACCAACCTAACCAACCATCCTAAGCAACGTAACCAACCAACCTAACCAATGTAATAACGTAACAAACTTAACCAAACCAACCAACCTAACCAACCTTACCTAATGAACCTAACCAACCAACCAACCTACCAACCTAACCAACCAACCTAACCAACAAACCAACCTAACTAACCAACCAACCTAATCAACCAACCTAAGCTATCTAACCAAGCAACCTAACTAACCAACCAACCTAACCAACGTAAACTATCTAACCTAACCAACCAACCTAACTAACCTAACCAACCAACCTAACCAAGGAACCTAACCAACTAACCAACCTAACCAACCTAAGCTATCTAACCAACCAACCTAACTAACCAACCTAACTAATCAACCAACCTAACCAACGTAAGCTATCTAACCTAACCAACCAACCTAACCAACCAACTTAACTAACCTAACCAACCAACCTAACCAATGTAACCAACCTAACCAACCTAAGCAACCTAAGCAACCAACCTAAGCAACCTAACCTAACCAACCTAACCTAACCAACCAACCTAACCAACCAAGCTAACAAACCAACCTAACTAACCAACCAACCTAACCATCCAACCTATCCAACCAACCTTAGCTATCTAACCTAAGCTATCTAACCTAAGCTATCTAACCTAACCAACCAACCTAAGCTATCTAACCTAACCAACCAACCTAAGCTATCTAACCTAACCAACCAACCTAAGCTATCTAACCTAACCAAGCAACCTAACCAACCAACAAAACCAAGCAACCTAACCAACCAACCTAACCAAAGAACCTAATCAACCAACCTAACCAAGCAACCTAACCAACCAACCTAATCAACCAACCTAACCTAACCAAGGAACCTAATCAACAAACAAACCAACCAACCAAACCCAACCAACCTAACCAAACAACCTAACCAACCATCCAACCAACCTAACCAACCAACCAACCTAACGAACCAACCTAAGCTATCCAACCAACCAACCAAACTAACCAACCTAACTAACCAACCAACCTAACCAACCTAAGCTATCTAACCTAACCAACCAACCAACCTAACTAACCTAACCAAACAACCTAAGCTATCTAACCTAACCAAGCAACCTAACCAACCAACCTAACCAAGCAACCTAACCAACCAACCAAACCAACGTAAGCTATCTAACCTAAACAACCAACCTAAGCTATCTAACCTAACCAACCAACCTTAGCTATCTAACCTAACCAACCAACATAAGCTATCTAACCTAACCAACCAACCTAACCAATGTAACCAACCCAAGCAACCTAAGCACCCAACCTAAGCAACCTAACCTAACCAACCAACCTAAGCTATCTAACCTAACCAACCTAACCTAACCAACCAACCTAAGCTATCTAACCTAACCAACCAACCTAAGCAACCTAAGCAACCAACCTAAGCAACCTAACCTAACCAACCTAACCAACCAACCTAAGCTATCTAACCTAACCAACCAACCTAGGCTATCTAACCTAACCAACCAACCTAAGCTATCTAACCTAACCAAGCAACCTAACCAACCAACCTAACCAAGCAACCTAACCAACCAACCTAACCAAAGAACCTAACCAACCAACCTAACCAAAGAACCTAATCAACCAACCTAACTAAGCTACCAAACCAACCAACCTAACCTAACCTAACCTAACCAACCAACCCAACCTAACCTAACCAACCAACCCAACCTAACCTAACCAACGTAACCAACCATCCTAACCAACGTAACCAACCAACGTAACTAACCTAACCTAACCAACCAACCTAACCAACCAACCAACCTAACCAACCAACCTAACCTAACCAACCAACCTAACAATCTAACCAACCAACCAACCTAACTAACCAATCAACCTAACCAACCAACCTAAGCTATCCAACCAACCAACCAACCTAAGCTATCTAACCTAACCAAGCAACCTAACCAAGGAACCTAACCAACCTAACCAACGTAACCAACCAACCTAAGCAATGTAACCTAACCTAACCTAAGGTTGAGCAACCTAACCTAAGCAACCTAACCTGAGCAACCTAACCTGAGCAACCTAACCTGAGCAACCTAACCTGAGCAACCTAACCTGAGCAACATAACCTGAGCAACCTAACCTGGGAAACCTAACCTGAGCAACCTAACCTGAGCAACCTACCTAACCAACCTAACCTAAGCAACCTAACCTAAGCAACCTAACCAACCAACCTAACCAACCATCCTAACCAACATAATTATGTTATTATATTATTATTATTATTATTGTATTATTATTATTATTATAATATTATTATTATTATATATTATATTATATTATTATATTATTATTATTATTATATATTATATATTATATATATTATTATTATACAACCTTATTATATTATCAACTCCCTTCTTGTTATCTGAAACGAACCGAAGGTTCGTCCATGAGTGTCCGTGTGAGTGTCCGTGTCCGTGTATCCATGGGGTTTTGGGTCCAGGAAGCTATTTGTGTCGACCCAAATTGCCTCCCTTCTCCCCACCTGAAATCCAGGTGGATTGAAAGACCTGCCCGAGGTCAGTGGATCCAGGTATCCGTCCGTGGGCCCCCGGACTTCAACCCTTCCCCACATTCCAAGGAGTCGGTCAATCAATCTTCGGCTATCCAGAGAATCTATCGAAACTGATGCTCCTACAGGAGGGGACACACAGAGAAATCTGTGCCCTGTACTTACAACCGTTCCGACAGGCTCGAACGCAGGTCTATCCGGATTAAGAACTTATTCTATCCGACTAGGCCACGCTGGAGTTGCCTTCTGATTGAAATTTGGCACTTGTATTTATATCTCATAGCAAGGTTAGTAAGTTTCTATTTATCAACAGTTGCAATGATTGAGATGTTAAGTTGTTAATTTGTGTTGACAGTTAGAAATACCTGACAGCTTTGTTTGATAAGGTTGTAGTCCCGTGAGGCAGTTTTATGAATGAATATTGGAGAATTTAGGCTAACTGACATGTGTGTGTGTGTGTGTGTGTACTCACCTAGTTGTGTTTGCGTGGGTTGAGCTCTGGCTCTTTGGTCCCGCCTCTCAACCGTCAATCAACAGGTGTACAGATTCCTGAGCCTATTGGGCTCTATCATATCTATACTTGAAACTGTGTATGGAGTCAGCCTCCACCACATCACCTCCTAATGCATTCCATTTGTCAACCACTCTGACACTAAAAAAGTTCTTTTAGTATAATATCTCTGTGGCTCATTTGGGCACTAAATAGACTGTCTTTATCTACCCTATCAATTCCCTTCAGAATCTTAAATGTGGTGATCATGTCCCCCCTAACTCTTCTGTCTTCCACCAAAGTGAGGTTTAATTCCCGTAGTCTCTCCTCGTAGCTCATACCTCTCAGCACGGGTACTAGTCTGGTGGCAAACCTTTGAACCTTTTCCAGTTTAGTCTTATCCTTGACTAGATATGGACTCCATACTGGGGCTGCATACTCCAGGATTGGCCTGACATATGTGGTATACAAAGTTCTGAATGATTCTTTACACAAGTTTCTGAATGCCGTTCGTATGTTGGCCAGCCTGGCATATGCCGCTGATGTTATCCGCTTGATATGTGCTGCAGGAGACAGGTCTGGCGTGATATCAACCCCCAAGTCTTTTTCCTTCTCTGACTCCTGAAGAATTTCCTCTCCCAGATGATACCTTGTATCTGGCCTCCTGCTCCCTACACCTATCTTCATTACATTACATTTGGTTGGGTTAAACTCTTAACAACCATTTGTTCGACCATTCCTTCAGCTTGTCTAGGTCTTCTTGAAGCCTCAAACAGTCCTCTTCTGTTTTAATCCTTCTCATAATTTTAGCAGCGTCCGCAAACATTGAAAGAAATGAATCGATACTCTCCGGGAGATCATTTACATATATCAGAAACAAGATAGGACCGAGTACAGAGCCCTGTGGGACTCCACTGGTGACTTCACGCCAATCGGAGGTCTCACCCCTCACCGTAACTCTCTGCTTCCTATTGCTTAGATACTCCCTTATCCACTGGAGCACCTTACCAGCTACACCTGCCTGTCTCTCCAGCTTATGTACCAGCCTCTTATGCGCACACACACACACACTGTGTGTGTGTGTGTTTAAAAGTATGTATTAATTAATAATTAGTGTGGTGTTTCCAAATGAGTTTGTGAATGGTAAACAAGCAATGCAATATCTAATATGTGCTATTTCAGGCCTCGTTCTGTAAAATACATGTTTTACTAGTGATGGAAAATCCGGTTTGTTTTATTCCTAGTTTTATTTCAAGAATAAATAGTACATAGGCGAAGGAACAAAGGTTTTGGCTGGTTAAATATAGCGTTGTGGCCGCCATTTTCTGTGTTGGGCCGGGGGGGGGGGGTGATGGAGGGGGCTGAATGGGGGGTAGGGGTTCGGCGGCCTCCATTGTGGGGGGAAGGGGTCCGGAGGAGCTACCGTGGGAAGTGTGGTGGGGGGGGGGGAGGGGATGGGTTGGCAGTTAGGTATTTAAACATAATTTTTCAGGATAGGTTATATAGGGCAAGGTGTTGAGGAAGGAATAAGAAAAGTGTTTGGGACTGAGTTGAGTGTATTAGTTGTTGTGATTGATGTTAGCATGAAGGTAGGTGGTTGAAATGTGTAAAGATTTGTTAATGAGATCATTTGGTTAATAATGTAGGAATTAAGGGTAAGTGATCACTGGAGATAGATATTCAACAGTATATTAAGTAGACAAGTTTTAGCAGGTAGGTAGGCCGGCCGGCCGGCAGAGAGAGACAATGGACTGACAAATAGGTAGACGTTTTCTTCATGGATGGTAAACTATTATTAAAATGGCATGTAAGTAGTTATTTTGGTGACAGATCGCCCCACCTGTGTATGGAAATCAGATAAGAAAATCAGAAGCGGGGAGCCACATAGTGCCACTCCATATTAGGTCACCCAAGGTGTGAGTGGTAGCAGTCGAAAAACAGTGAAGATAGGTATCTATTATGCGCCACTATGATCATGTTCATTTATACAGTAAAGTATTACAGTATATTTAAGTAAAAATTAATTTATTTGTATAATAAACACTCACAGGTGAGTGCCAGTTACGCCCCCACATTCCTCTATGGGGCAGGTGTAAAACAGGTTCCTCTCGGTATGGGTGGTCGCCCGTACCCTTCCTCGCACCTAATGGCTTTGACTTTACCGTAACAGAGTTCCTCACCCAGTTGGGGTCGAGTGGGACTTATATAGGAGTATTAAATTATAAATCTCCCCCAGGGTTTAAAAAAAATCAAAGAATTTATTAATGCTTTATTAGGTAAAAATCACAAATGATGTATAAGAAGTTAATTATGATAGGTAATAATTGTTGTTATGGTTTTCCTCACTCTTATCCCTCTCCCCCCTCCACCTCCCCTTCCTCATCTGAGTAGAATTCTGACGTCTCCCCATCCGTGGTGAGTGGGGGAGGTCTTGACCCCCTCCCCCCTCTCTTGGGGGGGTGGGGTGAGTTGGGTGGTTGCCTTTTGGACGAGTTTCCTTCTGGCCGTCATCTGAAGTGTTCTGGAAAGAGATGGGGGAAATAATTTATAGGATTATATCTTTTATTTGAAAAATATTCTATTTCCTCTAAGAACTGCTAGTACATACCTCTCCCCCTGCAGGAGCGACCTTGTGTCCTCTACAGCAGGCATCATCAATTAGGCTACGTAACAGCATCTTGTTTTGGGCAGACCTCCCACGTAGAATTACTACTGTACAAATGTGGACGGGTCCTAAGAATTGCACTGAAAAAAGAAGAGGTAAAATAGAGGTTGTACAAACTTTCTATTGTGGGAAAAAAATAAATCTTTACCAGAAAGTGAGGGTAATACTAACCAGGCCCTTCAAGGACTTCAATCTTCCCCGTGAGTGTTTTTGGAGAGACGCCTTCCATTTGTAGGATGTGGAGGTTGGAGGTCTTCTAGGGAGGTTGTGGGGTGAGAGGGTTTTTATATGGGGGTAATCCCCTTGTTAGGTAGGTTGCTTAGCTAACAAAAATATTCTCTACACCACCTATAAGAACCAACCCTTACTCCTCTACAAAATGTCCTAACACAGTGATGTTTCATAGGAATATCGTCTCGCATAAGCGAGGGCACGTTTATCATTTAATTTTAAATTAACGCTTGAAAATACATTATGTAAGTAATGTACTGTTGAAGGCAACCCCAGGTGACTCACCCTATGAACAAACATGACGCAATAGAGCCCGCAGGCGAGAGTAAAATCACTCTGGAGTCTGTAGCACATTCCAAACACCTCTGTTATTTTGTTAGTTTTAATAAATCCTTGAAAATAATGTCCATAAGTAACCGCCGACATTGCATAACTATCGAAAAAAAACATTCGATGATTAACTTTATCAACATAAATAGCTACCCAATGTCCCATAGTGATTCTGCTGTGTGCTGGTAAAATATTAGTTATGAGAAGAGTAGGTTTTCTTGATGAGATATTTAAATGTTCTATCTCATCAGCATTATAACAACCTAGGTAGAGTGGTCGATCCCCTAGATTATTTTTTAAATTAATATTTATATCATAACAATTCATTATGTTTTTAAGCTCGCATGTCACATAGAACAGTTCTCTGCCCGTCGATGGATAGTACCCCGGTCGTTTCCCCAAACAGTAAAACCAGTCTGTTATATGTAACACCACCACCAAATTCAAGCTCCATACGCAAGTTGCCAGATTTCTCCATAGGGAGGGAATCCTTTGTTTGAATGGTGGTTAAGTCAAAGGCGAATATCGATCTTCCCTTATTAAAAGTGTCATAGGCTAGAAGTGAATCACGCTCTAACCCTAATGTATTCAAAGTTTCGTAATAAAGGCGGGCATAATGATTGTCGAAATCGCCGCCAATTCGGTAAATTGCGTTATTGTTCAAATACATAGCAATATTTTTCAGCTTTGCATTTTCAAAATATAATCCATTACCTTGGTGAAGGCCGGCGAAATAATTCATTGGTACAATTACCATGAATATCTTGTGAGGAATTACTTGCGCCCAAGGCTGATCAATTAAGAGGCTAGTTTGATTCCCTGCTAGGACATATGTTTTAGAAATGGTTTTATTGAAAGTATAGCTTATGGGGTCGGGGGATGCTAACAGTGAGCTGTTTAAGGCTAGGTAAGCACTTGGGTAGGGGAACACTCGTGTTACCCACAACTTAGCATAATTCATATGTAAGCGATACTTAGAGCCATCGTCCACACTTGTATTTAGCACCCAAGCATGTGGGGAGAGCTCCAATCTTAGGCGCACATCTATATTATCTATTATGTATTGGTCTAGGGATGTTACGTCCAATAGTAGGGGAAAACACATTGACAATCCTTTACCTTTTAAATCGGTCATAAATTTTTTATCCTTGGCGGTTGCCCCAGTAAAAAATGTATTAGTAAATTCGTTAGGGATTACACCATCATCACTCCAGTCCCTTCGAAAGGCTCCAATTCTCCCCAAGGAAGACATTTTTGATGGAGGCAGGGAGGTGATTAATTTAATAAACGACCAATAATTAAAATTAGAATTTGTTTCAACTACCTGCTCTCCTAAAAACACCTGAACACCTTTAAACATGGTATTTGACAACCCATTCACAAATTCCACATGGTCATCCTCTTCCAATTTTGTGGTATCGTCATCTTTCGTTAAAGATACCTTAAAATCTATAACAATATTAGCTAGATCTAAGAAGGCGCCCTAGGTTCCAGGGATGCGGAATTCTAAGTAATTATCCCGCAAACGTTGATTAATGGGGAGGTTGACAGGTAGAATGTCTATTTGCTGCGTGGAGGCAATTGAACTCTCCACATTACGTATTCTGTTACTTCTAGGAAATTGGTCAATAACACTGGAGCTATAATATTCTACTGGTATTTTCAGCCCAGCTCCACTAGCCTCCGCCATGATCTCCTCCAAAAGGTGAAGTATGACTGCTTACTATAGTGAAAATACGTCATTTTTATACCCAAGGCCTCGTTTACATTTATTATTTTTATTTTTTCTTCCCCTTGAGTCTTTTAATTTTCCCGCCTGTTACCAATTTCTTCCCCACAGTCTTAAGAGCATCAATACCGTGAGTTCTCAGAGCGCTCTTTACATCCCGTTTACCACTGGTTAAATCACCAAGAACATTTTTCCAAAAATCGATAGCAGTCGGCGTTAGAAAACCACCACCAGATCTGAGATAAGGCGCTTAGAATGTACATATGTCATTCATCGCTCCCCCTCTCATCCCATGTCTCCTAGAGAGGGGGGAGAAGATCTCCCCGTAGTCCTTCTGGGAGGGTGTGTAGAAAGGTACTCGCATCCCGACTCCTCTTCTTATAATAACCGATGATCGGTAAACACTTCTATATATTTATATTTATATAGATTATAATGTTATACCTTAGGGCGGAGGTGTAAGACCGCCGTAACCGACCTCCCATCTTCAAAACTAACCATTCGTCCAAACTGATCTGTTATTTTAATACTTACTTTCTCCAACGTGTTAGTATTTAATGTCTTGTACACTAGGGGATGAGCTCCTCTAGAATATGAGTCATGATAATTGATTGCATCTAAGATATTTACAATTTGCCCCCCGTATCGATCCGGCTCGATGACGTCACTATAAATGAGTAAATAGTCACAACCTCCATCATTGTCTGGGGGGAATGAGGCCACGACCTTGGAGGCTGTTGTAATGTCATCTGATTTTGCCTGATAAATGGTGTATTTGCGACTGCTGTCAAAACCAAGTACATTAGCTATTCTGTGTTTAAATTGAAGGCTAAGAGAATATAACGAACCAGTACCTTCATTGTTAAGAGTGGAGGCTAGTAATACTCGCTCTAAGGATTGATCATAGGTGAGGATTGGTTCTCTTTCTGAGAAGTATATTTTGAAATCACCGCGGAAACTAAGTTTCATGTCGGTGATTAATTGTCGGCTAAGCTCACCCGTGATGAATGTGATGTTTCTGGATAATATGTTGGTTTTGGGGAGAAAGGTGTAAATGAGATGTTCTGGACATTTATAAAGAGTTCCTCGTTTAAAAGTAGCATAGACGTCTATGCCAGACTCCCCCTCATCCTTGATGATAGCGTTAATTCGTCTGGGTAGGAGTATGTTGACTAAGGCCACATCATGTTTAATGGAAGGGTTTAAATGTAGAGTGGGGATGGTGTTTGTAAATGCTGAACTTGTGTTGTTGTATATATCTTCTTGGTCGAGGCTAGTAAGGTATATGTAATGTTCCTCGTCCATTGTTTAGTTATGTACTGATTGGGGATGGGAATAAAACATCATTACTTATATTTTATTTTATTAATCTACTAAGGAAATATTACTTTTTAAAAGAACTACAACAGGGGGATTATTCCCCATAACAAATTACATATAAAGAGCAGCAGCTGTTGGTGCTGCTGTCGCCCGCTGCTGCCGCTGCCGTCGCTGCTGGAGCTGTTGGTACCACTGACACCGCTGCCACCGTTGATGGTACTGGTGCTGCTGCTGCTGCCACCGCTGGGGCCGTTGTAGTTGGTGGTACTGCTGCCGCTACCGTCACCGCTGCTGGAGCTGTGGTTACCGCTGACACCGCTTGCCAGCGTTGATGGTACTGCTGCTGCTGCTGCTGCAGCCGCTGTAGTTGGTGGTACTGCTGCCGCTGCCGCCACCGCCACTGGAGCTGTTGGTACCGCTGACACCACTGCCACTGCCATTGGTGGTGCCGCTGCTGCTACGGTTGCTGCTGCTACCACCACCGAAGCTGCTGTAGATGGTGGTACTGCTGCTGTCGTCGCTGCTGCTGCTGTTACTGACGGTGGTGGTGCTGCCACCTCTTCTTTGTGGGGGGGTTGGTTACAGCTTTCGCTGTTTTTTCGGTGAGGAGGATAACAGGAATATTTCCTGTGACTCCCCATCGAGGATGGTGTCAATACGATGATTTGAGAGGGGGTCGAAGTCAATAGTGGTTTCGATCCGTCGTTTGGCTGTAGCAGATGTTGAGGGTGGGGGTGGAGCGGCGCTGGAGGTGGATGAGTACTCTTGTAGATGTCTCTTCTTCCTGGGGGTAGCTGGTGGTGCTGGTGGTGTAGAACGAGAAGAGCTTCCTGGGGTGGTGGCACCCTCCCCCACCACTGCATCTAGGGTGATAGTTTTACTATCACCCTCTCCTCTGGGATCATCATTCGGGAGGGGTACCATTGATGGGGTAACAGTAGAGGGACGTTTGAGGATTACCAGCTCCTTGTTATGCTTGACTAACTCACCATTGAGAGAAATGAGCATGGGTCCGACGTCCTTGTGCCAGTTGTCCATGCCACCACGGGAGGCCCACAGTCCATGGGGTACCACCAACCGAAACATGGTTGGGGTTCTTACCATAAGATTGTCAACCTTTGTTAGGGCGGTTTTCAGCCAAAACAATCTATTTTTGGCAGTATCCAGGGTGACATTGGTGATGTAGTGGATGTCGGCAGAAGACTGCACTTGCTTCTGAGCTATAGGGTTGGACTCGAAGGGTGCTCCTGCACCGAAAGCAGAAATTAGCCCCACAATGGTGGGGCGAAAAAATAACACTGGCTCTTCGACAATGTCTTGCCCGTCGGAGGGCAGGGGAGCTATCTTCACTTCAATGTCCCCTGGGGTAGACCGGTAACGTATTGTGGCCCTGTTGACATTAGTCAGTCCTTCACGTTCCACACGGGCATAGTTGTAACACTTCCATATTACACTTGCCAGCCCACACGGACGCACAACGGCGGCGGGGAGGTCATACACTATTACATCTCCAACCCCAAAGGCGTGGGTGTCGATGATGTCGTTGTCTATTGACTTAATGGATGATAAAGCCATGGCGGAGGGGCGGTTGAGAGGAGCGTGTCGTCGTCAACTATAGTGACCAGGAGTGGCGGAGGGGGCCTTTAAATACACCTGTGTCCCCAACCTGGAGGGAGAGGAATGTAGGGGTGTGGGGTAGAAGCCGCCTTCCTCACCTTAAAAGTCCATACACACTCCGTCCAGTCTCGAAGGCTGTAATCTGGTCTCGATGTTGGAAGGTTAATTTTTCCATTTGCCATATCTCCGTCTGGATTTCCTGGGATGAATATTCTTCATAGCGTTTCACCGTTTCTCCAAATGACTTAAAAAACCGTTCTGGAGGGGCACTCAACACAAGACGGTCATAACAATCCCACAATGCATATATGAATCTACATTTGTGTTCGACATACTTGTAGTACCGCTGAGTAGCAACCAACTTCTTTAATAAGGGAGATTTGTCTTCTGCAGGTGTAGCTGGGGGTGGAGTGGGTCTAGAAGCTTGCTCCATGGTGGATATGCAACTGAATATGGCGGTCTTTAAGATGACCTTCATATAGGTCTTCAATACGGCTCCCAATGGGGTCTCCTATGGATGCCCCTCCCCCCTTTTAACTGTGATCTGGCGCGATAATTACGTATGAGGGTTGGGTCTATGCCAGCCATCCTCAGTAAAACCCTTACATTCTCCTTGTCAGTTGCCCTAAATTGTCCCTTAGTAAAGGCTAGAGTTTTAATTATATCTAAAATATTTAAATTTTGTACAGGCTTTAATAAATTTCCACGACTATCCCACATCACCTGTTGGCTGTTTTGCCCAAACATGTTCAATAATGTTTTGACATGTGGAATTTCCTCAATTTTAAAATTCACATTTATTAAGTTGTCCAGACTTGGATTTTGGAGCGTGATGGTGGCTTTATGAGTGTGCCCAGCAACAATTAGTTGCATTTCGGGTGGAAGGATGGAATGTCCCCTTTTTTTATTTTTTTTATTTTTTTAAAAGGCGATGGTCGCGCCGGGCGGCCCGCGTTGTTTTTTTTTTAAAGGGCGGCGGCGGGCGACGGTCGCCGGGGGCCCCAATGTCATTTAATGGATGTGTGACCAGCCCCGCCCGTCTGGAGGGACTACTGCGGCAACACCGCCCACAGCTCGTTGTTGTCAGGTGAGAGGAGGGAGTGTCCTCTTCCCCCACTCCCCCATCACCCTTACCAGAGTCACAGGTGGGTAGGTTACAGCCTCCACCAACATTATTACTTGAGTTGGATTCGTTTTTTAAAGAGAAGGACATACTTTCACTACCATCACCGCCGGGGGAGGGCAGACCCACCGCATTAGGAGGTGATGGTGAGTTCTTGTTTTTATTAAATAAATATTTTTCGGCTATGAATCGTGGTACCAGGCAATATTCTTTCACCATTTTTTTTCTCTCGTTACTTATTTACGTAATTACCTTATTAGGGAGGAAATTAACGATACAGCCAAAGGTAGCAGAGCTGCCAATATCGCCCCACCACGTCTGGAGGTCAGGATGAGCTTCTTTTTGTACAAAGGAGTTTTCTTACGTGCTACAGAACGAATGTCATTCTGATATCTCTGTAAGCCATTTTTTATCTGAGGTTGAACTGGGATGTTTCGTTTCAGAAAATTGGCAAAAATTTCACAAATTGATTCAATTTCCTGTCGTTTTAAAGCCTTGATTAGTTTATTCCGCTTCTTGGGTGATAAATTGTTTAATAAAAATAACAACTGATGATGTTTCTCTACGAGAGAGTCCTGTTGAACTGTCATTTTTTGTTAAATTTGACGATGTCTTGAGCTTTAATCCAGCTATTGGCAGAATCTGGGTACCCTCTCCACTTGACGAAATATTCTCTGTGTCCTTTCGATGTTTTCCTAGACTGTAATACCGTTACAGGAAAATAGTCTGGAAGGGATGTTGGGATCAATTCTTGCTCATAAAACATGCCACTGACCGGCTCGTTGTTTAAATCTTTGATTTTATAAGTCGGGATTGGATATGTTCTGTCAATATGTGACACTACAAATATTTCTTCTGTATTTTGGTGCCAAAAGCCTTTGTGAAATATATTCCTGCGCTTTGCCAATCGCACATGCTGTCCAAGGTGCAGCCGTGGACTGATGGCAGTTATGGAGGAGTCATTGTTTAAATACATGACCTTAAACTGTCTTCGTATATCTTCAATATTTTGCAACTTATGAATGGCATGAGGAGTATTTTTTAGTATCCTGTGGAATGTGTGGTTGTACACGTCCACAACTTTAGGGAGGATGTGGATGTATTTTAATGAATTAGCTTGAGGCATATAATGATACAGTTTATGTTTTAAAGTTCTGATAGCCCGCTCCACTATGCTAGATTTCATTTCCGAAAATACACTATATAATTTAATATTTTTCTTATTAAAATAATTTTGAACTGACTTGTTGTAAAATTCTCTACCTCGGTCAGTGAATATCCGCCTTACACTGAGAAACTGAGGTGTTTCCTCTAATATCTTCTTCAGAGCGACTAACACATCACTCGAATTTTTTGTTTTTAAAGTTTGAGTCTGCATTAGGCGGGAATAAACATCGACACAAATTAAAATATATTTAACACCATTATTGTATTTTTGTAAACTACAAAAGTCCCCTAGGTCACAGGTAATTATGGTACGAGGTTTAGGGGCCAATATTTTCCGTCGGGGGAACCTAACTAAATTTCCTCTATGTAACATGTAAGATCGCTCTCCATGAAGAAATTCCTTCACATCTGCAACACTAATGTTGGGGTCTTTAAGTCTGGCAGCCTTATACAATTTTTGAATTGACCCTGTGAAACCACCCAGGCTAGAAATGTCATTATAGATGATGGTGAGAATTGTTCGTTTCTGTGTCGTTAGAGACATTTTTTTTTTTTGTTGATTACATTTGATACACAATTTCACACCGGTCTTCGTTGGTTATGCTCGTTCGTAGTTGTAATGCCTCAGGAACCGTCAGATCGACCAATAAGTAACCATACCTGTTCTAGGATATTGCCCGACGGTATATTTCAACGAAACTACTAGTAGTTTTTCGCCCATATAACTGGCCACTTAAAATTTCAAGTTGGGTTATGTCTCTCTGCTTCATTAATATATAATGACTACAATTCAGAGTTATTGTGCTGGCATATTTCCCTTGGGGAAACAAATTTTGACTAATTAGAATTACGGAAATATTACCGTGTCTCCCTCGTGTGAAGATATTGGCTATAATTGGACTCTGTATGGCTTCCAGGTATAAGTCGTCAATTATATACAAAACTGACTCATTTGAAAAAGGATCTTTATACTCTAGTGGGTTAATCAGGTCCTGGGAGACAGTAACCTTGTTTCGCAGAGAGGGAATGTTTGAAAGAGGTTGTTCTGTATTATTTGCAGATGACACTAAAATTTTTGAGAATTTTCTGTGGTATTTAACACATAAATTCCCCACTAGGGTCGTTTTCCCAGAATTGCTGAATCCAGCTACAAATATTCTTGCTGGGTGGTAGAAAATATTAAGTTGCTCGTCTGTGACAGCCCAGCAAACAATTTTAGGTTGCCACAACATATCTGGAAAGTATTTGAAAGTATTGGAAACGTTTGTTTTATCGTATCAAATACGATATTGTGTGTGGACTTAAATAGGTTTCCAAAACTTATAACCAAGACATATGTATCTAACACTAATTTGAGATGTTGTGGCAACTTTACACTCCTAACATGAGTCATTCATAATCCATTCATATACCAATATGAATCTCTTATGAAAGGTTTGAGCCAATAATCTGAACCCTTTTCACATCTTTGTGTTTAAAGTTAAATTTCTTGAAATTAAATTATATTTTATATTATATTATTTTTATTATATTTTATATTATATTATTATTTTCAATTTAAATATTAAAACCAATTTAAGGGTAAAAAAAATCTAATAATTTATATTTCTTTTATTATTTACTAACAATTATAATTATTTACTAACGGAGAGAGGGGAGGCTGTACGGCGGAGAGTGGCGGCTGTGGCGGACAGTGGCGGCGGTGGCGGATAGTGGCGGCGGGCGGACAGTGGCGGCGGGCGGACAGTGGCGGCGGCGGGCGGACAGTGGCGGCGGGCGGACAGTGGCGGCGGTGGCGGATAGTGGCGGCGGGCGTACAGTGGCGGCGGTGGCGGATAGTGGCGGCGGGCGGACAGTGGCGGCGGTGGCGGATAGTGGCGGCTGTGGCGGATAGTGGCGGCGGGCGGACCGTGGCGGCTTTGGCGGCGGTGGTGGACAGTGGCGGCAGCGGGCGGACAGTGGCGGCGGCGGGCGAACAGTGGCGGCGGCGGGCGGACAGTGGTGGCGGCGGGCGGACAGTGGTGGCGGCGGGCGGACAGTGGTGGCGGCGGGCGGACAGTGGTGGCGGCGGGCGGACAGTGGTGGCGGTGGCAGACAGTGGTGGCGGTGGCAGACAGTGGTGGCGGTGGCAGACAGTGGTGGCGGTGGCGGATAGTGGCAGCGGGCGGACAGTGGCGGCGGGCGGACAGTGGCGGCGGTGGCGGATAGTGGCGGCGGGCGGACAGTGGCGTCGGGCGGATAGTGGCGGTGGCAGACAGTGGTGGCGGTGGCAGACAGTGGTGGCGGTGGCGGATAGTGGCAGCGGGCGGACAGTGGCGGCGGGCGGACAGTGGTGGCGGTGGCAGACAGTGGTGGCGGTGGCGGATAGTGGCAGCGGGCGGACAGTGGCGGCGGGCGGACAGTGGCGGCGGTGGCGGATAGTGGCGGCGGGCGGACAGTGGCGGATAGTGGCGGCGGGCGGACAGTGGCGTCGGGCGGATAGTGGCGGCGGGCGGACAGTGGCGGCGGGCGGACAGTGGCGGCGGTGGCGGATAGTGGCGGCGGGCGGACAGTGGCGGCGGGCGGACAGGGCGGCGGCGGGCGGACAGTGGCGGCGGGAGGACAGTGGCGGCGGTGGCGGCGGGCGGACAGTGGCGGCGGGCGGACAGTGGCGGATAGTGGCGGCGGGCGGACCGTGGCGGCGGTGGTGGACAGTGGCGGCGGACGGACAGTGGCGGCGGCGGGCGGACAGTGGCGGCGGCGGGCGGACAGTGGCGGCGGCGGGCGGACAGTGGCGGCGGCGGGCGAACAGTGGCGGCGGCGGGCGGACAGTGGCGGCGGCGGGCGGACAGTGGTGGCGGCGGGCGGACAGTGGAGGCGGCGGGCGGACAGTGGAGGCGGCGGGCGGACAGTGGTGGCGGCGGGCGGACAGTGGTGGCGGCGGGCGGACAGTGGTGGCGGCGGGCGGACAGTGGTGGCGGTGGCAGACAGTGGTGGCGGTGGCAGACAGTGGTGGCGGTGGCGGATAGTGGCAGCGGGCGGACAGTGGCGGCGGGCGGACAGTGGCGGCGGTGGCGGATAGTGGCGGCGGGCGGACAGTGGCGGATAGTGGCGGCGGGCGGACAGTGGCGTCGGGCGGATAGTGGCGGCGGGCGGACAGTGGCGGCGGTGGCGGATAGTGGCGGCGGGCGGACAGTGGCGGCGGGCGGACAGGGCGGCGGCGGGCGGACAGTGGCGGCGGGAGGACAGTGGCGGCGGTGGCGGATAGTGGCGGCGGGCGGACAGTGGCGGCGGGCGGACAGTGGCGGCGGGCGGACAGTGGCGGATAGTGGCGGCGGGCGGACCGTGGCGGCGGTGGTGGACAGTGGCGGCGGACGGACAGTGGCGGCGGCGGGCGGACAGTGGCGGCGGCGGGCGGACAGTGGCGGCGGCGGGCGGACAGTGGCGGCGGCGGGCGAACAGTGGCGGCGGCGGGCGGACAGTGGTGGCGGCGGGCGGACAGTGGAGGCGGCGGGCGGACAGTGGAGGCGGCGGGCGGACAGTGGTGGCGGCGGGCGGACAGTGGTGGCGGCGGGCGGACAGTGGTGGCGGCGGGCGGACAGTGCTGGCGGTGGCAGACAGTGGTGGCGGTGGTGGACAGTGGCGGACAGTGGCGGCGGTGGCGGACAGTGGCGGCGGTGGCGGACAGTGGCGGCGGTGGCGGACACTGGCGGTGGTGGCGGGCGGTGGCGGGTGGCGGCGTCTGTGATGAGTGGTGGCGGCTGGCGGTGGTGGGTGGTGGTGGCGGCGGTGGTGGTGGGTGGTGGTGGCGGCTGGCGGTGGTGGGAGGTGGCGGCGGTGGTGGTGGGTGGTGGTGGCGGCGGTGGTGGTGGGTGGTGGTGGCGGCGGCGGCTGGTGGTGGTGGGTGGTGGCGGCGGCGGTGGTGGTGGGTGGTGGTGGCGGCGGCGGCTGGTGGTGGTGGGTGGTGGCGGCGGTGGTGGGTGGTGGCGGCTGGTGGTGGTGGGTGGTGGCGGCAGTGGTGGGTGGTGGCGGCTGGTGGTGGTGGGTGGTGGCGGCGGTGGTGGGTGGCGGTGGGTGGTGGTGTTGGCTGGTGGTGGTGGGTGGTGGCGGCGGTGGTGGGTGGCGGTGGGTGGCGGCATCGGCTGGTGGTGGTGGGTGGTGGCGGCGGGTGGTGGTGGGTGGTGGCGGCGGGTGGTGGGTGGTGGCGGGCGGTGGCGGGCGGTGGCGGGCGGCGGCGGCTGTGATGGGTGGTGACGATCGGCGGTGGGGGGGGGTGGTGGCGGCTGGCGATGGCGGCTGGCGGTGGCGACTGTGGCAACGGGCGGTGACGGCTGATAGCGGGCGGTGGTGGCGGCTGGTGGCAGGTGGTGGTGGCGGTGGTGGCGGCTGGTGGTGGCGGCTGGTGGTGGTGGCAGCTGGTGGCGGTGATGGCGGCTGGTGGTGGTGGCAGCTGGTGGCGGTGATGGCGGCTGGTGATGGTGGCGGCTGGTGGTGGTGGTGGTGGCGGCTGGTGGTGGTGGCAGCTGGTGGCGGCTGGTGGCGGTCATGGCGGCTGGTGGTGGTGGTGGTGGTGATGGCGGCTGGTGGCGGGCGGTTGCGGCTGGTGGCGGCTTGTGGCGGCTGGTGGTGGCGGCGGTGGTGGGTGGCGGCGGTGGTGGGTGGTGGTGGTGGGTGGTGGTGGCGGCTGTGATGGGTGGTGGCGGTGGTGTCGGCGGCGGCTGTGGTGGGTGGTGGCGGTGGCGGCGGTGATGGGTGGTGGCGGCGGTGGTGGTGGGTGGTGCAGACGTACACTCCTCCATATTTTCCCCATAAATGGTTCAATTACCTATGGGCGGTCGCTTATATATTCATATTATATATATATATATATATATATATATATATATATATATATATATATATATATATATATATATATATATATGTGACAATGTCAGACCACGGAGGAAAATGAAACAGGAATTTCCTTAAGTACTTTCGTATATTAAATACATCTTCAGAAGGAATCATATATATATATATATATATATATATATATATATATATATATATATATATATATATATATATATATATGGGAGTGAGAAAGAGTGTGTGAGAGTGTGTGTGTGTGTGTGTGCTCACCTATATACTCACCTATATTTGCTTGCAGGATCGAGCATTGACTCTTGGATCCCGCCTTTCTAGCTATCGGTTGTTTACAGCAATGACTCCTGTCCCATTTCCCTATCATACCTAGTTTTAAAAGTATGAATAGTATTTGCTTCCACAACCTGTTCCCCAAGTGCATTCCATTTTTCTACTACTCTCACGCTAAAAGAAAACTTCCTAACATCTCTGTGACTCATCTGAGTTTCCAGTTTCCACCCATGTCCCCTCGTTCTGTTATTATTACGTGTGAACATTTGATCTATTTCCACTTTGTCAATCCCCCTGAGTATTTTATATGTCCCTATCATATCTCCTCTCTCCCTTCTTTTCTCTAGTGTCGTAAGGTTCAGTTCCTTCAGCCGCTCTTCATATCCCATCCCTCGTAGCTCTGGGACAAGCCTCGTCGCAAACCTCTGAACCTTCTCCAGTTTCTTTATGTGTTTCTTCAGGTGGGGGCTCCATGATGGCGCGGCATACTCTAAGACGGGTCTCACGTAGGCAGTGTAAAGTGCCCTAAAAGCTTCCTCATTTAGGTTTCTGAATGAAGTTCTAATTTTCGCCAGTGTAGAGTACGCTGCTGTCGTTATCCTATTTATATGTGCCTCAGGAGTTAGATTAGGTGTCACATCCACTCCCATGTCTCTTTCTCGAATCGTTACAGGTAGGCTGTTCCCCTTCATTGTGTACTGTCCCTTTGGTCTCCTGTCACCTGATCCCATTTCCATAACTTTACATTTACTGGTGTTAAACTCCAGTAGCCATTTCTCTGACCATCTCTGCAGCCTGTTTAAGTCCTCTTGGAGGATCCTACAATCCTCGTCTGTCACAACTCTTCTCATTAATTTTGCGTCATCTGCAAACATCGACATGTATGATTCCACTCCTGTAAACATATCATTTACGTAAATTAGAAAGAGGATTGGTCCCAGCACCGATCCTTGAGGTACTCCACTTGTTACTGTTCGCCAGTCCGACTTTTCGCCCCTTACCATTACCCTCTGGCTCCTTCCTGTTAGGTAGTTCTTCACCCATACTAGGGCCTTTCCGCTTACTCCTGCCTGCCTCTCAAGTTTGTATAGCAGTCTCATGTGCGGTACCGTATCAAAGGCCTTTTGGCAGTCAAGAAATATGCAGTCTGCCCAGCCTTCTCTGTCCTGCCTTATCCTTGTTACTTTATCATAGAATTCTAAAAGGTTTGTTAGGCATGATTTCCCTGTCCAGAACCCATGTTGGTGCTTGTTTACAAACCCAATGCTCTCCAGGTGCTCAACAAGTCTTAGCCTAATTATTCTTTCAAGTATTTTGCAGGGGATGCTTGTCAGTGATACGGGTCTGTAGTTAAGTGCCTCCTCCCTATCCCCCTTTTTGAAAATCGGTACGACATTTGCCTCCTTCCAGCAACTGGGCAATTCTCCCGACATAAGTGACTCATTGAAGATCATTGCCAGAGGCACGCTGAGAGCCTGCGCTGCCTCTTTAAGTATCCACGGTGATACTTTGTCTGTTCCAACAGCTTTATTTGCATCCAGTGTTGTCAACTGTTTCATTACATCCTCTGCTGTCACCTCTATATCTGATAGTCTTTCATCTTGGGTAATCTCTTCTAACAATGGGAGCTGCTCAGGCTCGGTAGTGAACACTCCATGGAATTTTGCATTCAGTACCTCGCAGATTTCCTTGTCGCTTTCTGTATATGCCCCTTCTGTTTTCCTCAGTCTTGTCACTTGGTCATTTACCGACATCTTCCTTCTTATATGGCTATGTAGTAATTTTGGTTGCTTTTTCGCTTTGACTGCAATATCGTTCTCATAATTTCTTTCCGACACTCGTCTTATGTTAATGTAATCATTCCTAGCTCTGTTACATCTAATCCTGTTGTCCTCTGTCCTTTGTCTTCTGTACTTCCTCCACTCCCTCCTGCTTCTCACCTTTGCTTCCTGACACTGTCTATTAAACCATGGGTTATTATATTCCCTCCTGCTTTTTTCCTTTATTGTTGGAATAAATCTATCTGTGTGTGTGTGAGTGTGAGTGTGAGTGAGTGTGTGTGTGTGTGTGTGAGTGTGAGTGTGAGTGTTTGAGTGTGAGAGTGTGTGTGTGTATGTGAGTGTGTGTGTGTGTATTCACCCACCAAGGAATGTCACTCCCTCAGGACATAGCCAGTCCTCCTGATGTTTTTTTGAAGTAGAAGTCCCCTAGTGATGATCTCCAGACGAGAGGAAAAAAAAGTTTTCTACAGCAGGCCTAACCCTTCTCTTACAAAAAGGACTGAGAGGTGTTGTATGTGGCAATGGTGCCCCCCACTGTTCTGAGTCAATAAAGTATTATTGAAATAGTGACGAAACCGTCCACTCTCCTTCCCGTCTAGACCGAGATGTAAGTAAATTAGTTTCTATTTCATATAGGGGTTATATATATATATATATATATATATATATATATATATATATATATATATATATATATATATATATATATATATATATATATATATATATATATATATATATATATATATATATATATATATATATATATATATAACTGAAAACTCACACCCCAGAAGTGACTCGAACCCATACTCCCAGATGCCACGCAACTGGTTTGTACAAGACGCCTTAATCCACTTGACCATCACGACCGGACAAAATGAGGTGATAGCCGAGGCTATTTGAACCACCCCACCGCCGGCACTCGGATAGTAATCTTGGGCATAGCATTTTACCAAATCACCTCATTCTTTGGGGCACACGTGAGGAACACAAATGCGAACAAGCCTGAATGGTCCCCAGGACAATATGCAACTGAAAACTCACACCCCAGAAGTGACTCGAACCCATACTCCCAGATGCCACGCAACTGGTATGTACAAGACGCCTTAATCCACTTGACCATCACGACCGGACAAAATGAGGTGATAGCCGAGGCTATTTGAACCACCCCACCGCCGGCACTCGGATAGTAATCTTGGGCATAGCATTTTACCAAATCACCTCATTCTTTGGGGCACACGTGAGGAACACAAATGCGAACAAGCCTGAATGGTCCCCAGGACAATATGCAACTGAAAACTCACACCCCAGAAGTGACTCGAACCCATACTCTCAGATGCCACGCAACTGGTATGTACAAGACGCCTTAATCCACTTGACCATCACGACCGGACAAAATGAGGTGATAGCCGAGGCTATTTGAACCACCCCACCGCCGGCACTCGGATAGTAATCTTGGGCATAGCATTTTACCAAATCACCTCATTCTTTGGGGCACACGTGAGGAACACAAATGCGAACAAGCCTGAATGGTCCCCAGGACAATATGCAACTGAAAACTCACACCCCAGAAGTGACTCGAACCCATACTCTCAGATGCCACACAACTGGTATGTACAAGACGCCTTAATCCACTTGACCATCACGACCGGACAAAATGAGGTGATAGCCGAGGCTATTTGAACCACCCCACCGCTGGCACTCGGATAGTAATCTTGGGCATAGCATTTTACCAAATCACCTCATTCTTTGGGGCACACGTGAGGAACACAAATGCGAACAAGCCTGAATGGTCCCCAGGACAATATGCAACTGAAAACTCACACCCCAGAAGTGACTCGAACCCATACTCCCATAGTAAGTGTATAGTGAGTGTATAGTATCTCCCATAGTGAGGTGATAGCCTCGGCTATCACCTCATTTTGTCCGGTCGTGATGGTCAAGTGGATTAAGGCGTCTTGTACATACCAGTTGCGTGGCATCTGGGAGTATGGGTTCGAGTCACTTCTGGGGTGTGAGTTTTCAGTTGCATATTGTCCTGGGGACCATTCAGGCTTGTTCGCATTTGTGTTCCTCACGTGTGCCCCAAAGAATGAGGTGATTTGGTAAAATGCTATGCCCAAGATTACTATCCGAGTGCCGGCGATGGGGTGGTTCAAATAGCCTCGGCTATCACCTCATTTTGTCCGGTCGTGATGGTCAAGTGGATTAAGGCGTCTTGTACATACCAGTTGCGTGGCATCTGGGAGTATGGGTTCGAGTCACTTCTGGGGTGTGAGTTTTCAGTTGCATATTGTCCTGGGGACCATTCAGGCTTGTTCGCATATATATATATATATATATATATATATATATATATATATATATATATATATATATATATATATAATATTTATATTTATATATATATATATATATATATATATATATATATATATATATATATATATATATATATATATATATATATATATATATATATATATATATATATATATATATATATATATATATAGATAAGTAGGAGCAGGAATGAGAAGTGGACTGATTTGAGTGCTGGGGAGGATATATATATTTATTTATTTATTTATTCTAGGTAAGCGTGATCGTGATGTCTCGAGTTGGTGATATTTGTAGAATTTGTGGATGGCGCTCATCACATCTCTTCGTTCATAGGTGTTACACATGTTTCTTCTGCGGAGAAACTGCATGTGTACAGTCTAGTGGTGAACACAGGAGAACCTATGCTGGAGGTATGACCGTATTTTATATATTTATTTATTTATTTATTTATTTATTTATTTATTTATTTATTTATTTATGGATATTTAATTCAAATGAGAAATATTAAGATGGGTTTTCCCCTTCTCCGTGAGTGTATATAAATTATATACTATTTCCTTCATTAGGTAAACGTCGCCAGCCCACCCTTCCTTCCAGAGAGGATGGCTTCATGTGCTTCTTGTGTGGGAATACCACCTTGAGACCTCACCACACATTCGCTTGTGATAATTGTGGGGCCTCTCTGTGTGAGGACTTGACCTCTGAACATCTACAAACATATCCCCGTGGTGAGTGAATAAACCCTCCACCTTTATTTCTCTTAAGAAGCTTTTTTTTTTTTTTTGAGAACTTATGTCATGGGGTTTAGCGAGTGGGTGTTGCCTTTTATTATTATTATTATTATTATTATTATTATTATTATTATTATTATTATTATTATTATTATTATTATCGTTATTATTATTATTATTTTCCGGGGGTGATTCAGAGGCAGGTAGGAGAGGAACATGACAAAGCACAGCGTGACAATAACCCCTTGGGTGGAGGTGGGGTTAGACAGTCCATTGCAAATGGAGGGGAGGGGGGAGAGGAAGTGATGAGTGATGATGATGATGATGATGATGATGACGATGGTGGTGGTGGTGATAGGGGTGACATCTCTCAGCCGGGCCCTAGTGGTCTTAGACCTCTTGTCAACAATCGAGTTAATGACCTAATTAGTGAAGAAAATTCCCCAGATGAGGAGGATGTTATAGACACTCCCCATTTAATTAATAGGGTGGGGGTCCTGGGGGATCTCTTTACTAGGATGGAATATTCTATCCCCTCAGCCTTCGCCACAGACCCTAAAGGACTCCTAAGCAACTTTAGGGACTATTACATATCTGAAATAGAGAATTACATGAATTCTCTTGGGGGACATGGCAATTTTACTTCATCATTAAAAATCCTTCTCGAAGTAAAGGTAACACTTTTAAAACAACGACTCACAGAAGATGATGACTTTAGGGAACACTTCATAACGACACCTGCTAGACTGGTAACTCTTGAGGATGTGGGTAATCTTATTGATAGCTGGGTGGGTTATATGATTACACGACTGGAAGATCTCCTTTCAGAAACAGAGGGGAGTGGTTTCATATTATATAATGTCGATTTCCTCAAAATCGTCATCTGTAATGCAAGTGTAAGGTCAGTTTTGGGGGATTATGTCCCTTATCCCCCCTTTCTAAGGGGGCGGTATGAGGTCTTCAACCCAAACCCTGCTGGTAACAATAAAACATGCATTATTCAGTGCATTGCTGCTTTTCTGGCATCACAACAAGGGTGGAAGTGGAGACGTATAGGGAGACTTGTAGAGTCTCACTCTAGGATTAGGAAAATGGTCAAATACGACAATTTATCCTTCCCTCTGTCTTGGGAGGATATCTCTAAATTGGAGAATAGAAATAAACTATCCATTTTTTTGTATTCAATACACAAACATACAGACGGCGTCTATCACGTCTCTCTTTGTCGTCGTGGTAGCAGACAGTACTCGGTCATAGTTCCTTTATTGTTATTGGGGGAATCTCATGTGGCCCTAATTAAAAGAGTTCGATAAGTTCCTACGGAACTTTACTCGCAGCCACAGACAAAAGACAGTCTTCTGTAGAAACTGTCTCTCAGAATAACAAAATTCGTCTGAGCTAACAAATCACTCATCTTCCTGCGACATCACTCAGAAAATTATTTACCCTCACTCTGGGGACACACTCCATTTTAAAAATACGGGGAAAGGTTACCCCACTTCCCATGTGGGCTATTTTGATTTTGAGTGTGTCCTAAGCACTGAGGATTGTCTAGGTTCTGTTACAGCCATACATAGACCTATAGCATACAGCTATATAATTGTTGATAGGAACCACACTGTCATTGATAAATTTACTTATTTTTGGGGGACAGTGTTACTCATTTCCTGCAGCGAGTTGCTACCAAATGGGAAATTATCAGATCCACTCTCCCCCATTATGAAATAGACATGTCTCTTGAGGATATGATTCATTTTAGGAGACAGACTCTTTGCCAGTTTTGTGAGGAGGTATTTACCCTCACCAATTTCAAGGTTCAACATCATGATCACTTTAGGGAAAAACTCAATTATATTGGAGCTCTATGTAATTACTGCAACCTCCGCCACAAGAATGCTCTAGAGAGTTTAGTCCTAATTGCTCATAATATGTCTTATGACATGGGCTTAATTTTGAGGGAGTTTGCCATGGGTTCAAATATTAAGAGCAATATCCTCATAAGACAGGGGACGAAATATCTTAAGGTAGAAATAGGGAAGCTTAAATTTCTTGATTCACTGGCTTTTATTACAGGTAGTCTTTCATCCCTAGCAAAGACCCACATTGATTCAGCCAGCCCCTTAACATTCACTCACTCAATGATAGAAGGTTTGCCCAAAAAGAGTCACCACCTACTCTTAAAGGGTAAGCAGTTTTTCCCTTGTGAATATACCACAAAAATCAGCTGCTTTAATGACACAACACTCCCTCCTATTGAAATGTTCTACAGCTCCCTAAACAAATCAGGTATAACTTTGGAAGAATATAGACATTCTAAATTAGTATGGGAGGCTACAGGGTGTAGGACATTAAAAGACTACCTCCTCATTTATTTGAGGTGTGATGTTGGATTACTGGCTGACATTTTTACACACCACAGGGCAATTCTAAATGATATATATTCTTTAGAATTGACACACTATTGTAGCCTCCCAGGGTACTCCTACGACTGCTTCCTGAAAAGTAGCAGAATATCGTTGGAGTTAAGTGCAGATGTGACGTTGCACAATCTCTTATCACAAAACATACGAGGGGGTTTTACAACTGCAGTTAGGAGTTATGTCAGAGCTAACAACTGCTATATCAACCCATCTTTTAACCCCCAGGAGGATAGGTCTTCATTCTTACTGTATCTAGATTTCAACTCCCTCTATGGGAGTTGTATGACTAAGAAATTGACCTATGGGGGACTAAGGAGACTATCATCTGATGAGATAAACTCCTTCATTAGCGGAGGGAAGATAATGACAGAACAGCCATTCTCTTCTAACAAAGGGTACTGGCTCTTAATTGACACCAAACACATAAGACCTGAAATAGCTAGAGTAACAGACGATCTACCCCTTTGTTTACACCATAGGGGAATAAGTATGGAGGATATCTCACCATTTAGTAGGGGACTTCTGGAAACAAATAACATTACAAATCTCCCTAAAAAAAATATTAAACTGGTTGGAGATCATCTCCCCAAGAAACATTATTTCATATCTCTTCACCTTTTACAACTATTTATTGAGATAGGACTTGAAGTGGAAACAATACATGCAATTTACGAGTTCCGTCAGTCAGATTTTATGGCAGAATTTGTTAACACCAACGTTAACAATAGAAATGCCTCCACCAGTAACGATAGGAAAACACTCTTCAAATTACTGACGAACAGTGTTTTTGGTAAAACACTACTGAACCCAGCCCGTTATGCCATTGACACCAAACTAGTGACTTCAGCTAGGGTCTTTTTATGAGAGGTGAAGAATCCTTGCTTTAAACGTATGGTGCATTTAGGTAACAATAAATTATTGTCTGTCAGTTCCAGACCATTCATTAAAATTACTCATCCTAATTACATTGGGTTCCATATTCTTGAGCTAGCAAAATACAGTTTGTACCATTTTTGGTACAGGGTACTTAAGAACCACTATTCAGATAGGGTACAACTGCTGTATAGTGATACAGACAGTTTCATTTTCAGCTTACTAGCTGAAGATGTCTTTAATGAGATGGGGAAAGAACCCCTTAGTTTGTGGATGGATACGAGTAATTTTCCTGAAACTCACCCCTTGTATGATCCTTCTAAAAAGGGTGTTTTAGGGCTGTTAAAGTCAGAGGTATCAGATAAACACATCCTTGAAGTTGTGGCACTCAAGCCCAAAATGTATAGTGTGCTTTTGCTTGACAATAAAAATTCCATCACCGCTAAGGGTATTCCCCGAGCTGTGCAAAGATCTTTAACACATAACCACTTTAAAGAGACCCTTCACAGTAATGGTGTAGTAAATACTTTTAATTACTCACAAATAAGGAATATAGGGGGGCAGATGGCAACCACATTCAATACTAAGAGGGGTTTAAGTGCTTTTGATGATAAGCGCTTTTACCTAAATAAATACACTAGCCTAGCGTATGGTCACCCAGACATACCATCGGATCCCCACCCCAACACCTCAGCCCAAGGAATGTCCATCGAGAGTGAAGGTGGTGACGTCATTGAACCACAAGGAGAGGAAGGACAACGCCCCACCAGCGAGAGTGAACCCTATGACGTCAGCAGTCAATCACCTGAGGGAGGCCCACTACAACCCATTCACTCTCTGGGAGATGATGAGTCATCATCTTCGTCTCAGGAGGAGGAGGGGGAGGAAGACCCCACAACGGACCTCTGGGCACAGAGGAGGGCCCTTGTTAGTAAATATTATGTGGGGGGAGATGACCTACAATACGAGTATGTTTAACCCTATGTACTTTGATAATATAATCTATAAATCATCAGGATTATTTCTTTTTCTCCTTCTTTAAGTATAAAAGCTTAAAATATAACCAACTTAAAAACAACTAAGGGAGGTGGGCCCCTCTTACGGTACACTCAAGGTCATCAAGTACGAGGAAGGGTGGTGAGGAAGGGGGGGACCACCCCTACTGAGAGGATCCTGTTTTTACACCTGTCCCATAGAGGGAAGTGGGGGCGTAACTGCCGCTCACCTGAGTGTTTATTATACAAATAAATTCATTTTTTTTTACTTAAATATACTGTCAAACTTTTCTGTATAAATGAACATGAACATAGCGGCACATAATAGATACCTATCTTCACTGTTTTTACGACTGTTGCTGCCCCACATAAATTCTTTGATTTTTTTTTAACCCCTGAGGGAGATTTATAATTTAATACTCCTATATAAGTCCCACTCGACCCCCACTGGGTGTGGAACTCTGTTACGGCAAAGTCAAGGCCATTAGGTGCGAGGAAGGGTACGGGCGACCACTCATACCGAGAGGAACCTGTTTTACACCTGCCCCATAGAGGAATGTGGGGGCATAACTGGCACTCACCTGTGAGTGTTTATTATACAAATAAATTCATTTTTACTTAAATATACTGTCATACTTTACTATATAAATGAACATGATCATAGTGGCGCATAATAGATACCTATCTTCACTGTTTTTCAACTGCTACCATTCACACCTTGGGTGACCTAATATGGAGTGGCACTATGTGGCTCCCCGCTTCTGATTTTCTTATCTGATTTCCATACACAGGTGGGGCGATCTGTCACCAAAATAACTACTCATGTACACATTTCCATGTGCGACATTCTTGTATACACACACACACACACACAAACACACACACACACACACACACAGACCCACAGAGACTGCCCAAATATGTATACTAACAGCAGCAGCAGTTGGTGTTCCCAGGCAGGTCACCCATCCAAGTACTGACCAAAGTCAACGGTGTTTAACCTGACAGATGTATGGGACGAGACACAGTGTTTTCAAGGTGATAGGTAGGTAGTATGGCCGTTGCTATTGTATACAAGTAGTAAGTAATCACATGTGAGTGAGTGAGTGAGCAAGATAATGGTAACTGCGGCGGGCAGGCAGGCAGGCAGGCGGAGGATACTCACACATAGCAGCCAATTCTCCATTAATGATAGTACTTATTGCCACTATTTAGTCAAATTAACCAACAACAAATGGACTATTACTACTACTGTTGCTCCAAAATAGAAATGTTGGGATGCCACCGCTGCCATTGATCTCGCACAAGTTGCTGCTGACAAATGACTTATCTTAGGCCTTGCATATGCCCTCTTAGGCTTCATTTAGTCAATACTTGTAACATCATTGAGTCGGGGGACAGGCAGACAGGCACTTTATACATACACATGTTAGGCTTATATATCAAAACACCCACACCTCCACAATTAGTGGTTCTAACTAAGGTTCTTTTAGTTACTAACTAACCCTCATTCACTCACCACGCCCCAAGTAGCTAGCTTACTAACTTCTGGATACATATTTTCTGCTAGGTGAACAGAGGCATTCGGTGATAGAAAAGGCTACCAACAATTACAGCCCCTTTTCTATTTCTATTTCTACAAACCTAGCCTAAACTAACCTAACTTAACCTGCAAACCTAGCCTATTTCCTAGTCAAAACAAACATAACCTAATCTAAGCTAACCTAACCTAACCTAACGTAACTAACTCCTGGATACCTATTTACTGTTAGGTGAGTACATGTATTCGGTGATAGGAAACGCTACCTACAATTACAGCCCTTCTTCTATTTCTACAAACCTAGCCTATTTCCTAGCCTAAACTAACCTAACCTAACCTAATCTAACTATCTCCTGGATACCTATTTACTGCTACGTGAACAGAGAAGACACGCTACCAACAATTACTGCCCTATTTCTATTTCAACAAAAGTAGCCTATTTCTTGGCCAAAACTAATCTAACCTAATTAAACCTAATCTAACCTTACCTATATATATACTTCACTACTCACTAACATCATCACTACCACACTACTCACTAACATCATCACTACCTCCCTACTCACCATCATCATCACTACCTCTCTACTCACCATCATCATCATTACCTCACTACTCACTATCATCATCACTACCTCACCATCATCATCACTATTTCTCTACTCACCATCATCATTACCTCACAACTCACCATCACTACCACACTACTCACCATCATCAATACCTCACTACTCACCATCATCATCACTACTTCTCTACTCACCACCATCATCATTTCCTCACTACTCACTAACATCATCACTTCCTCACTACTCACCATCATCATCACTACTCACCATCATCACTACCCACCATCATCACTACCACACTACTCATAAACATCATCACTACCACACTACTCACCATCATCACTACCACACTACTCACTATCATCATCACTACCACACTACTCACCATCATCACTACCCACCATCATCATAACTAACTCACCATCATCATCACTACCTCACCATCATCATCACTACCTCACCATCATCATCACTACCTCACTACTCACCATCATCACTACCACACTACTCACCATCATCACTACCACACTACTCACCATCATCATTACCTCACTACTCACCATTATCATCACTTCATCACTACTCACCATTATCATCACTACATCACTAATCACCATTATCATCACTACATCACTACTCACCATCATCATCACTACCACAATACTCACCATCAACATCACTACCACACTACTTAGCAACACCATCATTACCTCACTACTCACCATCATCATCACTACCACACTACTCACTATCATCACTTCTATCACTTATCACCATCACTACTCACCATCACTACCTCACTACTCACTATCATCATCACTACCACACTACTCACAATCATCATCACTACCACACTATTCACTATCAACACTACCACACTACTCACCATCATCATCACTACCTCACTACTCACCATCATCATCACTACCTCACTACTCACTATCATCATCACTACCACACTACTCACCATCATCATCACTACCACACTATTCACTATCATCATCACTACCTCACTACTACACTACTTACTATCATCACTTCTCACCATCATCATCACTACTCACTATCATCACTACCACACTACTCACCATCATCATCACTACCACACTACTCACCATCATCATCACTACCTCACTACTCACTATCATCATCACTACCACACTACTCACCAACATCATCAATAACACACTGCTCACTATCATCACTACTCACCATCAACATCACTACCACACTACTTAGCAACACCATCACTACCTCACTACGCACAATCATCATCACTACCACACTACTCACTATCATCATCACTACCAAACTACTCACCATCATCATCACTACCACACTATTCACTATCATCATCACTACCTCACTACTCACCATCATCATCACTACCACACTACTCACTATCATCACTTCTCACCATCATCATCACTACCACACTACTCACCATCATCATTACCTCACTACTCACCATTATCATCACTACATCACTACTCACCATTATCATCACTACATCACTAATCACCAATATCATCACTACATCACTACTCACTATCATCATCACTACCACAATACTCGCCATCAACATTACTACCACACTACTTAGCAACACCATCACTACCTCACTACTCACCATCATCATCACTACCACACTACTAACTATCATCACTTCTCACCATCACTACTCACCATCATCATCAGTACCTCACTACTCACTATCATCATCACTACCACACTACTCACCCTCATCATCACTACCACACTATTCACTATCATCACTACCACACTACTCACCATCATCATCACTACCTCACTACTCACCATCATCATCACTACCTCACTACTCACTATCATCATCACTACCACACTACTCACCATCATGATCACTACCACACTATTCATTATCATGATCACTACCTCACTACTCACCATCACTACCACACTACTCACTATCACTTCTCACCATCATCATCACTACCTCACTACTCACTATCATCACTACCACACTACTCACCATCACTACCACACTATTCACCATCATCATCACTACCTCACTACTCACTATCGTCATCACTACCACACTACTCACCATCATCATCACTACCACACTACTCACTATCATCACTACTCACAATCAACATCACTACCACACTACTTAGCAACACCATCACTACCTCACTACTCACCATCATCATCACTACCACACTACTCACTATCATCATTACCAAACTGCTCACCATCATCACTACCACACTATTCACTATCATCATCACTACCTCACTACTCACCATCATCATCACTACCACACTACTAACTATCATCACTTCTCACCATCATCATCACTACCACACTACTAACTATCATCACTTCTCACCATCATCATCACTACCACACTACTCACCATCATCATCACTACCACACTACTCACCATCATCATCACCACCACACTATTCACTATCATCTTCACTACCTCACTACTCACCATCACTACCACACTATTCACTATCATCACTACCACACTACTCACCATCATCATCACTACCTCACTACTCACCATCATCATCACTACATCACTATCATCATCACTACCACACTACTCACCATCAGCATCACTACCACACTATTCATTATCATCATCACTACCTCACTACTCACAATCATCATCACTACCACACTATTCACCATCATCATCACTACCTCACTACTCACTATCGTCATCACTACCACACTACTCACCATCATCATCACTACCACACTACTCACCATCATCATCACTACCACACTACTCACCATCATCATCACCACCACACTATTCACTATCATCTTCACTACCTCACTACTCACCATCACTACCACACTATTCACTATCATCACTACCACACTACTCACCATCATCATCACTACCTCACTACTCACCATCATCATCACTACATCACTATCATCATCACTACCACACTACTCACCATCAGCATCACTACCACACTATTCATTATCATCACTACCTCACTACTCACAATCACCATCACTACCACACTATTCACCATCATCATCACTACCTCACTACTCACTATCGTCATCACTACCACACTACTCACCATCATCATCACTACCACACTTTACTATCATCATCACTACCTCACTAGTAACCATCATCACTACCACACTACTCACTATCATCACTTCTCACCATCATCATCACTACCTCACTATCATCATCACTACCACACTACTAACCATCATCATCACTACAACACTATTCACTATCATCATCACTACCTCACTACTCACCATCATCATCACTACCACACTACTTACTATCATCACTTCTATCACTTCTCACCATCATCATCACTACTCACTATCATCATCAGTACCACACTACTCACCATCAGCATCACTACCACACTATTCACTATCATCATCACTACCACACTACTCACCATCATCATCACTATCACACTACTCACCATCATCATCACTACCTCACTACTCACCACCATCATCACTACCACACTACCCACCATCATCATCACTGCCACACTATTCACTATCATCATCACTACCTCACTACTCACCATCATCATCACTACCTCACTACTCACTATCATCATCACTACCACACTATTCACTATCATCATCACTACAACACTACTCATCATCATCACTACCTCACTACTCACCATCATCATCTCTACTCACTATCACTACCACACTACTCACCGAGTAGTGTGGTAATGATGATGATAGTGAGTAGTGTGGTAGTGATGATGGTGAGTAGTGTGGTAATGATGATGTTTATGAGTAGTGTGGTAGTGATGATGGTGGGTAGTGATGATGGTGAGCAGTGATGATGATGATGATGGTGAGTAGTGAAGAAGTGATGATGTTAGTGAGTAGTGAGGAAATGATGATGGTGGTGAGTAGAGAAGTAGTGATGATGATGGTGAGTAGTGAGGTAGTGATGATGGTGAGTAGTGTGGTAGTGATGGTGAGTAGTGAGGTAATGATGATGATGGTGAGTAGAGAGGTAGTGATGATGATGGTGAGGTAGTGATGATGATGGTGAGTAGTCAGGTAATGATGATGATGGTGAGTAGAGAGGTAGTGATGATGATGGTGAAGTAGTGATGATGATTGTGAGTAGGGAGGTAGTGATGATGTTAGTGAGTAGTGTGGTAGTGATGATGTTAGTGAGTAGTGTGGTAGTGATGATGTTAGTGAGTAGTGAAGTATATATATAGGTTAGGTTAGGTTTAATTAGGTTAGATTAGTTTAGGCTAAGAAATAGGCTATTTTTGTTGAAATAGAAATAGGGCAGTAATTGTTGGTAGCGTGTCTTCTCTGTTCACGTAGCAGTAAATAAGTATCCAGGAGTTAGTTAGATTAGGTTAGGTTAGGTTAGTTTAGGCTAGGAAATAGGCTAGGTTTGTAGAAATAGAAGAAGGGCTGTAATTGTAGGTAGCGTTTCCTATCACCGAATACATCTATTCACCTAACAGTAAATAGGTATCCAGGAGTTAGTTACGTTAGGTTAGGTTAGGTTAGCTTAGATTAGGTTATGTTTGTTTTGACTAGGAAATAGGCTAGGTTTGCAGGTTAAGTTAGGTTAGTTTAGGCTAGGTTTGTAGAAATAGAAAAGGGGCTGTAATTGTTGGTAGCCTATCTAACCTAACCACGGAATCTAACCAAGCAACCTAACCAACCAACCTAACCAAGGAACCTAATCAACCAACCTAAAAAGCAACCTAACCAAGGAACCTAACCAAGGATCCTAACCTAACCCAACCAACCCAACTAACCTAACCAACTAACCAACCTAACCAGCGTTACCAACCAACGTAACCAACCAACCTAACCAATGTAACCAACCAACCTAAACAACCTAACCAATGTAACCAACCAACCTAACCAACGTAATCAACCTAACCAACCAACCTAACCAACCAACCTAAGCAACCTAACCTAACCAACCAACGTAACCAACCTAACCAACCTAACAAACCAACCTAACTAACCAACCAACCTAACTAACCAACCTAAGCTATCTAACCTAACCAACCAACCTATCCAACCAACCTTAGCTATCTAACCTAACCAACACCTCCTAAGCTCTCTAACCTAACCAACCAACCTAAGCTATCTAACCTAACCAAGCAACCTAACCAACCAACCTAACCAAGCAACCTAACCAACCAACCTAACCAAAGAACCTAATCAACCAACCTAACCAACCAACCCAACCAACCTAACCTAACCTAACTAACCAACCAACCAACCAACCTAACCAACCTAACCAACCATCCTAACCAACTTAACCAACCAACCTAACTAACATAATAACTTAACCTAACCAACCAACCTAACCAACCTAACCTAACCAACCTAACCAACCAACCAACCTAACCAACCAACCTAACCGACCAACCAACCAACCTAACTAACCAACCAACCTAATCAACCAACCTAAGCTATCTTATCAACCAACCTAAGTAACCAACCAACCTAAGTAACCAAACAACCTAACCAACGTAAACTATCTAACCTAACCAACCAACCTAACTAACCTAACCAACCAACCTAAGCTATCTAACCTAACAAAGCAACCTAACCAACCAACCTAACCAAGCAACCTAACCAACCAACCTAACCAAGGAACCTAACCAACCAACCAACCTAACCAACCTAAGCTATCTAACCAACCAACCTAATTAACCAACCTAACTAACCAACCTAACTAACCAACCAACCTAACCAACGTAAGCTATCTAACGTAACCAACCAACCTAACCAACCAACCTAACCAACGTAACCAACCTAACCAACCAACCTAAGCAACCTAAGCAACGAACCTAAGCAACCTAACCTAACCAACCTAACCTAACCAACCAACCTAACCAACCAACCTAACAAACCAACCTAACTAACCAACCAACCTAACCAACCAACCTAACCAACCAACCTATCCAACCAACCTTAGCTATCTAACCTAAGCTATCTAACCTAACCAACCAACCTAAGCTATCTAACCTAACCAACCAACCTAAGCTATGTAACCTAACCAAGCAACCTAACCAACCAACCTAACCAAGCAACCTAACCAACCAACCTAACCAAAGAACCTAATCAACCAACCTAACCAACCAACCTAACCTAACCAACCAACCCAACCAACCTAACCTAACCTAACCAACCAACCAACCAACCTAACCAACGTAATAACTTAACCAACTTAACCTAACCAACAAACCTAACCAACCTAACCTAACCAACCTAACCAACCTAACCAACCAACCTAACCGACCAACCAACCAACCTAACTAACCTAACCAACCAACCTAACTAACGTAACCAACCTAACCAACCAACCTAAGCAACCTAAGCAACCAACCTAAGCAACCTAACCTAACCAACCTAACCTAACCAACAAACCTAACCAACCAACCAACCTAACCAACCTAACAAACCAACCTAACTAACCAACCAACCTAACCAACCAACCTAAGCTATCTAACCTAACCAGCCAACCTATCCAACCAACCTATCCAACCAACCTTAGCTATCTAACCTAACCAACCAACCTAAGCTATCTAACTTAACCAACCAACCTAAGCTATCTAACCTAACCAAGCAACCTAACCAACCAACCTAACGAAGCAACCTAACCAACCTAACCTAACCTAACCAACCAATTAACCTAACCTAACCTAACCAACCAACACCTCCTAACCAACGTAACCAACCATCCTAACCAACGTAACCAACCAACCTAACCAACGTAATAACGTAACCAACTTAACCTAACCAACCAACCTAACCAACCTAACCTAACCAACCTAACCAACCAACCAACCTAACCAACCAACCTAACCAACCAACTAACCTAATTAACCAACCAACCTAATCAACCAACCTTAGCTATCTAAACAACCAACCTAACTAACCAACCTAACTAACCAACCAACCTAACCAATGTAAACTATCTAACCTAACCAACCAACCTAACCAACCAACCTAAGCAACCAACCTAAGCAACCTAACCTAACCAACCTTACCTAACCAACCAACCTAACCAACCAACCTAACCAACCAACCTAACCAACCAACCTAAGCTATCTAACCTAACCAACCAACCTAAGCTATCTAACCTAACCAAGCAACCTAAGGTATCTAACCTAACCAAGCAACCTAACCAACCAACAAAACCAAGCAACCTTACCAACCAACCTAACCAACCAACCTAACCAAAGAACCTAATCAACCAACCTAGCCAAGCGACCTAACCAACCAACCTAACCTAACCAAAGAACCTAATCAACCAACCTAACAAACCAACCTAACCTAACCCAACCAACCTAACCAACCAACCTAACCAACCAACCAACCTAACCAACCAACCTAAGCTATCCAAGCAACCAACCTAACCAACCTAAGCTATCTAACCTAACCAACCAACCTAACCAACCAACCTAACCAACCAACCTAACTAACCTAACCAACCAACCTAAGCTATCTAACCTAACCAAGCAACTTAACCAAGCAACCTAACCAACCAACCTAACCAACGTAAGCTATCTAACCTAACCAACCAACCTACCCAACCAACCTAAGCTATCTAACCTCACCAACCAACCTAAGCTATCTAACCTAACCAACCAACCTAAGCTATCTAACCTAACCAACCAACCTAACCAAGCAACCTAACCAACCAACCTAACCAAGGAACCTATCCAACCAACCTAATTAACGTAAGCTATCTAACCTAACCAACCAACCTAACCAAGGTAACCAACCTAACCAACTAACCTAAGCAACCTAAGCAACCAACCTAAGCAACCTAACCTAACCAACCTTACCTAACCAACCAACCAACCTAAGCTATCTAACCTAACCAACCAACCTAACCAAGCAACCTAACCAACCAACCTAAGCAACCTAAGCAACCAACCTAAGCAACCTAACCTAACCAACCTAACCTAACCAACCAACCAACCTAAGCTATCTAACCTAACCAACCAACCAAAGCTATCTAACCTAACCAAGCAACCTAACCAACCAACCTAACCAAGCAACCTAACCAACCAACCTAACCAACAACCTAATCAACCAACCTAACCAAGCAACCTAACCAACCAACCTAACCTAACCTAACCAACCCACCTAACCTAACCTAACCAACCCAACCTAACCTAACCAACCCAACCTAACCTAACCAACCAACCCAACCTAACGAACGTAACCAACCAACGTAACCAACCTAACCTAACCAACCAACCTAACCAACCAACCTAACCTAACCAACCAACCTAACCAACCTAACCAACCTAACCAACCAACCAACCTAACTAACCAATCAACCTAACCAACCAACCTAAGCTATCTAACCTAACCAACCAACCTAAGCTATCTAACCTAACCAACCAACCTAACCAACCAACCTAACTAGTTTAACCAACCAACCTAAGCTATCTAACCTAACCAAGCAACCTAACCAACCAACCTAACTAACCAACCTAACCAAGCAACCTAACCAACCAACTAACCTAACCAACGTAACCAACCAACCTAAGCAATGTAACCTAACCTAACCTAAGCAATGTAACCTAACCTAACCTAAGGTTGAGCAACCTAACCTAAGCAACCTAACCTGACCAACCTAACCTAAGCAACCTAACCTGAGCAACCTAACCTAAGCAACCTAACCTGAGCAACCTGACCTGAGCAACCTAACCTAAGCAACCTAACCTGAGCAACCTAACCAACCAACCTAACCTGAGCAACCTAACCTGAGCAACCTAACCTAAGCAACCTAACCTAAGCAACCTAACCTAAGCAACCTAACCTGAGCAACCTAACCTAAGCAACCTAACCTGAGCAACCTAACCTGAGCAACCTAACCCGAGCAACCTAACCTAAGCAACCTAACCTGAGCAACCTAACCTGAGCAACCTGACCTAAGCAACCTTACCTGAGCAACCTAACCTGAGCAACCTACCTAACCAACCTAACCTGAGCAACCTAACCTGAGCAACCTAACCTGAGCAACCTAACCTAAGCAACCTAACTTGAGCAACCTAACCTGACCAACCTAACCAACCTAACCTAACCTAACCAACCAACCTAACCTAAGCAACCTAACCTAAGCAACCTAACCTGAGCAACCTAACCTGAGCAACCTAACCTGAGCAACCTAACCTAAGCAACCTAACCTAACCAACCTAACCTAACCTAACCAACCAACCTAACCTAAGCAACCTAACCTGAGCAACCTAACCTAAGCAACCTAACCTGAGCAACCTAACCTGAGCAACCTACCTAACCAACCTAACCTGAGCAACCTAACCTGAGCAACCTAACCTGAGCAACCTACCTATCCAACCTAACCTGAGCAACCTAACCTGAGCAACCTAACCTGAGCAACCTAACCTGAGCAACCTAACCTGAGCAACCTAACCTAACCAACCAACCTAACCTAAGCAACCTAACCTAAGCAACCTAACCTAATCAACCTAACCTGAGCAACTTAACCTGAGCAACCTAACCTAAGCAACCTAACCTAACCTAACACACCTAACCAACCAACCTAACCTAAGCAACCTAACCTGAGCAACCTAACCTTAGCAACCTAACCTAAGCAATCTAACCTAAGCAACCTAACCTAACGAACCTAACCTAAGCAACCTAACCTAAGCAACCTAACCTAAGCAACCTAACCAACCAACCCAACCTAATTATGTTATTATATTATTATTATTATTATTATTATATTATTATTATATTATTATTATTATTATTATATATTATATTATATTATTATATTATTATTATATATTATATTATATTATTATTATACAACCTTATTATATTATCAACTCCCTTCTTATTATCTGACACGAACCGAAGGTTCGTGTCAGATAATAATGAGTCCATGAGTGTCCGTTTGCGTGTCCGTGTCCGTGTATCTATGGGGTTTTGGGTCCAGGAAGCTATATGTGTCGCCCCAAATTGCCTCCCTTCTCCCCACCTGAAATCCAGGTGGATTGAAAGACCTGCCCGAGGTCAGTGGATCCAGGTATCCGTCCGTGGGCCCCCCGGACTTCAACCCTTCCCCACATTCCAAGGAGTCGGTCAATCAATCTTCGGCTATCCAGAGAATCTATCGAAACTGATGCTCCTACACGAGGGGACACACAGAGAAATCTGTGCCCTGTACTTACAACCGTTCCGACAGGTTCGAACGCAGGTCTATCCGGATTAAGAACTTGTTCTATCCGACTAGGCCACGCTGGAGTTGCCTTCTGATTGAAATTTGGCACTTGTATTTATATCTCATAGCAAGGTTAGTTAGTGTCTATTTATCAACAGTTGCAATGATTGAGATGTTAAGTTGTTAATTTGTGTTGACAGTTAGAAATACCTGACAGCTTTGTTTGATAAGGTTGCAGTCCCGTGAGGCAGTTTTATGAATGAATATTGGAGAATTTAGGCCAACTGACATGTGTGTGTGTGTGTGTGTACTCACCTAGTTGTGTTTGCGGGGGTTGAGCTCTGGCTCTTTGGTCCCGCCTCTCAACTGTCAATCAACAGGTGTACAGATTCCTGAGCCTATTGGGCTCTATCATATCTACACTTGAAACTGTGTATGGAGTCAGCCTCCACCACATCACCTCCTAATGCATTCCATTTGTCAACCACTCTGACACTAAAAAAGTTCTTTCAAATATCTCTGTGGCTCATTTGGGCACTCAGTTTCCACCTGTGTCCCCTTGTGCTAAATAGACTGTCTTTATCTACCCAATCAATTCCCTTCAGAATCTTAAATGTGGTGATCATGTCCCCCCCTAACTCTTCTGTCTTCCACCGAAGTGAGGTTTAATTCCCGTAGTCTCTCCTCGTAGCTCATACCTCTCAGCTCGGGTACTAGTCTGGTGGCAAACCTTTGAACCTTTTCCAGTTTAGTCTTATCCTTGACTAGATATGGACTCCATGCTGGGGCTGCATACTCCAGGATTGGCCTGACATATGTGGTATACAAAGTTCTGAATGATTCTTTACACAAGTTTCTGAATGCCGTTCGTATGTTGGCCAGCCTGGTGTATGCCGCTGATGTTATCCGCTTGATATGTGCTGCAGGAGACAGGTCTGGTGTGATATCAACCCCCAAGTCTTTTTCCTTCTCTGACTCCTGAAGAATTTCCTCTCCCAGATGATACCTTATATCTGGCCTCCTGCTCCCTACACCTATCTTCATTACATTACATTTGGTTGGGTTAAACTCTAACAACCATTTGTTCGACCATTCCTTCAGCTTGTCTAGGTCTTCTTGAAGCCTCAAACAGTCCTCTTCTGTTTTAATCCTTCTCATAATTTTAGCAGCGTCCGCAAACATTGAGAGAAATGAATCGATACCCTCCGGGAGATCATTTACATATATCAGAAACAAGATAGGACCGAGTACAGAGCCCTGTGGGACTCCACTGGTGACTTCACGCCAATCGGAGGTCTCACCCCTCACCGTAACTCTCTGCTTCCTATTGCTTAGATACTCCCTTATCCACTGGAGCACCTTACCAGCTACACCTGCCTGTCTCTCCAGCTTATGTACCAGCCTCTTATGCGAACACACACACACACACACACACACTGTGTGTGTGTGTGTGTTTAAAAGTATGTATTAATTAATAATTAGTGTGGTGTTTCCAAATGAGTTTGTGAATGGTAAACAAGCAATGCAATATCTAATATGTGCTATTTTAGGCCTCGTTCTGTAAAATATATGTTTTACTAGTGATGGAAAATCCGGTTTGTTTTATTCCTCGTTTTATTTCAAGAATAAATAGTACATAGGCAAAGGAACGAATGTTTTGGCTGGTTAAATATAGCGTTGTGGCCGCCATTTTCTGTGTTGGGCCGGGGAAGGGGGGGTGGTGATGGAGGGGGAGGAATGGGGGGTAGGGGTTCGGCGGCCTCCATTGTGGGGGGGGGGGCCCGGAGGAGCTACCAGATAGGTTATATAGGGCGAGGTGTTGAGGAAGGAATAAGAAAAGTGTTTGGGACTGAGTTGTATTACTTGTTGTGATTGATGTTAGCATGAAGGTAGGTGGTTGAAATGTGTAAAGATTTGTTAATGAGATCATTTGGTTAATAATGTAGGAATACAACCCGTTCTCACACAAGACAGCACATATATGACTTAATGCTTAAAGTCAATATGTTGAATGTGATTTAGTACATATGTGATATATTCCCAGTTACCTTTTTTACCAAGGCCCAAACTCATCCTCACGTACCAATTTACGTCTCACAGTACCCGTCCATCAACGTAGATAGCAGAATAGTCGTGATTGGTTCAATTATAATGAAAATTGTAGTTTTCATGTCCCACATGGGTTGTGAAATTTACCTTCTATTGTCCATGCTCTTATAATATTACAGATCAGCTACATCCTATTGAAGGCTAGTAGTTTTGTTTTGAGAAATATTAGTTGTTCTTAGTAAATTATAATAAGCACTATAAATTATTACATAGAATAACAGTGTTTCACTAATCAATATTTTATACCATAGTTTGTGCTTTAAAAATCTTTAAAGAATGTTTTGTAGGAACGCTAACAGAAAACGATGCTACGTTGGAATGTTTATGGGGTAAACTACTGCAAACAGCATGGTATGGTGTCTACTAAACCAAATATTGGATGGGGTATAGGGTCCAATACCACCTGTTAGGTGGGTAAGGGGTCCAATACCACCCGCAGGATGGGTATGGGGGGTCACATCCACCCACAGGATGGGTATGGGGGTCACATCCACCCACAGGACGGGTATGGGGTCCAATACCATCCACTGGATGTGTTTAGCATCCACTACCTCCCACAGGATAGGTATGGGGGTCACATCCACCCACAGGATGGGTATGGGGTTTAATACCATCCACAGGATGAGTATGGCGTCCACTATCACCCACAGGATGGGTATGGGGATCACTTCCACCCACAGGAAGGGTATAGGGTCCAATACCATCCACTGGATGTGTTTAGCATCCACTACCACCCACAGGATGGGTATGGGGCCCACAACCACCCACAGGATGGGTATGGGGTTTAATACCATCCACAGGATGAGTATGGCGTCCACTATCACCCACAGGATGGGTATGGGGCTCCAACCACCCACAGAATAAGTATGGGGTCCAATAACACCCACTGGATGTGTATGGCGTCCATTGCCGCCCACAGGATGAGTATAGGGTCCAGTATCGCTCACAGGATTAGTATATAGGGTCCACTGCAGCCCACAGGGTCGGTAAGGGGTCCACTACCGCCCACAGGGTTGGTAGGGGTCACCTGCGGCCCACAGGGTCGGTATGGGGTCCACTGCCACCCACAGGGTCGGTATGGGGTCCACTGCCACCCACAGGGTCGGTAGGGGTCCACTACCGTTCACAGGGTTGGTAGGGGGTCCACTGCCGCCCACAGGGTTGGTAGGGGTCCACTACCGCCCACAGGGTTGGTAGGGGGTCCACTGCCGCCCACAGGGATGGTAGGGGGGTGCACTGCCGCCCACAGGGTCGGTAGAGGGTCCACTACCGCCCACAGGGTTGGTAGGGGTCCACTGCCGCCCACAGGGTTGATAGGGGGGTCCACTGCCGCCCACAGAGTCGGTATGGGGTCCACTGCCGCCTACAGGGTCGGTAGGGGGTCCACTACCATCCACAGGGTCGATATGGGCTCCACAGGGTCGGTAGGGGGTCCAATGCTGCCCACAGGGTCGGCAGGGGATCCACTACCGCCCACAGGGTCGCTATGAAGTCAACTACCGCCCATAGTGTTTGCATAGTTTCCACTACCGCCCATAGTGTTTGTATAGTGTCCACTACCGCCCATAGTGTTATTATGGGGTCCACTACCCCTCATAGTGTCGGTATGGGGGTCCATTACTACCCACAGGGTGTGTCTGGGGTATATTTTTTTTCTGTATAGCAGAGGTGGCAATACTGCTTTTCCAATCTCATTTGTTGTTCAATGTAAAATATTTGTTGTTCGACTTGCAACAATTTATATATATATTGTGACGATAATCTCCTTCAAGAGATTGAGCTTGCTCTTCCTCCAAATTACGTCGCTAAACATCTATATAGAACTAGTATGGAAGAAATATCCAACAACGACAACAACATCTCCAAGGTTTGCCAGAGAGCAAAACGTATGCAGCCAGGAACACCTGCTCCACCTCGAACCACCAAACTACCTGTCTTGTTGCCGGCTCATCGCTGATTGGCTGCGGGGTCCAGCTGCAACTTCACTCCACCCACCATACTACTTGATGTCTGGGGCCGCCACGACCTCAGTCCTCAGAATATTCAGTGCTTTCATACAGTTAACACGTCTTCTTGGTAGACTAAGCTGTGGCTTACGTGTACTAAGAGAGGTGATAGCTTAAAGCCAATATTCCTGCACCTCTCATTTTATTGTATATTGCACAGCTTGTTATTACTCACTTGTCTTAACGTAACTTTTCATTTTGTCATTTGATTATTCTTATTATTTTGATTGATTGATTTTATTATACAAATTTGTATGTCCATTTTATTCATGTTTTGCTTTCTTTAACGTAATTAAAATTTCATTGTTAAAATTTACTTGTGTTTTGTGTGTCTTCTCCTTACCTTACCACAGACGAAGTTCCAGATTTTCTATTTTTTTTATTCTATGTGATGAGGCCATACCCCTAGCTTTGAACAGCCGAACACCAACGCGTTACCGTCACAATATATATATATATATATATATATATATATATATATATATATATATATATATATATATATATATATATATATATATATATATATATATATATGTGTGTGTATATCACGAAAATAAACACGTGATTAAGAATGTGACAATGGCAGACCACGGAGGAAAATGAAACAGGAATTTCCTTAAGTACTTTTGTATATTAAATACATCTTCAGAAGGAATCAAATTCAGGAATTCCTTCTGAAGATGTATTTAATATACGAAAGTACTTAAGGAAATTCCTGTTTCATTTTCTTCCGTGGTCTGACATTATCATGTATATATGTATATAGTATTATACCTTTGCAATAATGTACCAATGTGTGTATTTTCATAACCCATTTTAAATACTTGAAAAATATATAACTACATAATGAATGCAAGTCAATGTATATTTTTATATTTATTTATTTATTTATATACAAGAAGGTACATTGGGTTAGAGAGAATACATAGCATAGTATTTGCAATCTTGTAAAGCCACTAGTACGCGCAGGGTTTCGGGCAGGTCCTTAATCAAACAGATAATTTTAAGTAGGTAAATTCTATCAGAATTAATAAAATGATAACAGATTCATTGCAAGAAAAAAAAATGAGATGAGAGAGAATAGTAAGTATATTAAAGCTCATTGGTATATTAAAGCTCTGGTTGATTACATTGACAACTTGATTGGTAATTTAAACAAGATTAACAGACACCATACAGCTGATTGATAGCACATATAAGAAGACAGCAATGATCACGATGGTAAAGATGTTCGGATTGGGTACATAAAGATTGGGAGATTAGGTAGCAATAGATACAGTGCAATTTTAAAGCAACAAGGTAAAACAAACTATGCAGATGAGATTAGGTACTTTTTAGTTTTGTTTTTGAATGACGCAAAAGTTGGACAGCTTTTCAATTCATTAGGGAGTGAGTTCCATAGACTGGGTCCGTTTATTTGCATAGAGTGTTTACACAGATTATGTTTGACTCTGGGAATATCAAAGAGATATTTATTTCTGGTGTGGTGATAATGGGTCCTATTACATCTGTCCAAGGAAAGTTTCAGAGCAGGATTAGCGTTTAAGAACAGGGTTTTGTAAATGTAATTGACACAAGAAAATTTGTGGAGTAAGATTATGTTTAGCATGTTTAGGAGGTTAAACAAGGGGGGCTGAGTGTTGTCTGAAAGTAGAATTTGTTATTATTTTGATAGCAGATTTTTGCTCGATGATGATGGACTTGAGGTGGTTTGCAGCGGTTGAACCCCATGCACAGATACCATAATTAAGATAGGGATAGATTAGTGCACAATATGTAAAGATGAGAGCAGAGTTAGGTACATAATATCTGATTTTGGAGAGTATCCCAACTGTTTTAGAGACTTTCTTAGTTATGTGTTGTATGTGGGTGCTGAAGTTGAGTCTCTTGTCTAGGAATAGGCCAAGAAACTTTCCATCATTTTTATTGCTAATGTTTACATTATCTATCTGAAGCTGAATTGCATTTGTAGATTTGCTTCCAAATAAAATGTAGTAGGTCTTTTCTATGTTAAGTGTTAGTTTATTGGTTGCATCCATAAGTGGACTTTTTTTAGTTCATTATTAACAACATCATTTAGTGTATGTGGGTTGGGGTTGGAGTAGATGAGGGTAGTGTTGTTCCGAACCATAATGGAAACAGACCCAACTATGGGATGGGTTAACCCAAGTATCGCGTTTCCAAAAGGGTCGCCCATGTTGGAAAAGACGAACGCCGAATGAATATTGTTGAAAACATCTTGATGACTTATTAAACCAAAATTATTTATTAGTCAGAAGAAAGACAAAAACGCGATCTATATGTAAAACTTCTACCAGACAAATATTTTAAGTAAAACTGATGATATTTGTAGTTTTATAAAAGGGGCAGTTTTCATCGCTCGACGAGCTCGAAAACCGCAGCATTCATTTATTTATTTATTTATGCATTTACAAGAAGGTACATTGGGAATGTGAGGATACATAATATGGTAATTACAGTCTTGTAAAGCCAGTAGTACGCGCAGCGTTTCGGGCAGGAAATCTCAGAACCATGCCTATTTCACGCAGATTCCTTAATAAACGTAAGAGTTTTATATGTCACAAGATAGATATAATTATAAGCTTCATTCTAAATACCTTACCATGGGCATATTTAAGTTTAAAGCGAAGATACGTGTACTTTTATAATAGCCGAGCTCCGACCCCTGACAGATTGATCGACCGAGCAACTCTCTCTCAGAACAATGTTTATTTCACGTGAATTCGTTAATAAACATATATGTTTTATATGTCTCAAGAAAGGCAGACATATAAGCTTCACTTTAAACACTTTACCATAGACATATTTAAAGTTCTAATGAAGATACATGTATTTTAAAAATTATGGAGCTCCCACCCCGTACAGACTGAACGACAGAGCAACTCTCTCTCAGATCAATGTTTTTTTCACGTAAATTCGTTAATAAACACAAATGTTTTATATGTCTTAAGCAAGATAGAAATAAGAGCTTCATTTTAAATACATTACAATTGACATATTTATAGCTCAAGTGAAGATACATATGTTTTTATAGTAGCGCTCAGTAGCTTGTCGGGCATGGAGTGCAGACGCCTACGCACTTGCCGATATATTGTATAATTATCAAAGATACGCTAATAAAGCCTAAAATCTTATATGCCTCCTGAAAGACCGAGATATGAACATTATTATGATTGCACCAAATGAAATATATCATGTTCGAGAACAAAGATATATCAATTTTAAATTAAGTTTTGACTCTTGCTCGGGCGAGAGAGATGGGGCGACTCTCGCCCCATCTATTGGAGATTCTGTCCACTAAAGACCCAAAGCTACTCAAACCCTCCTAGCATTATTTAAGTAATGAAGTAATATGGTATATTTACTCACTATAATGTGGGTGCTGAATGCATAACATGAGAAAACATATATTTACTCCAAACTAATATAATTTCATTATGAAATAAGTAGCATCAAAGGAAGTCGACGGTCCAAGCGTCAATGTTGTGGAGCGATTTATCCAAGATATATAGTTGTTTGGAAAGTGTTTGTTGGCATATCCAGTTGTCGCACTTCTCTGCACAAATTATCACAAATAACATAACTAGCCAGAAAACATTTAACATTTATTAAAAAATATATGTTTGGAAGTTAAATCGACTTCATAGGACAATGGTTTTGTTATATATACTCGTTATTCGTTGACATGCGTTCGCTACTTAAACTACCATGTACTGTACTTATGTAAAATCTCCCATGTCTCTTCGCTCATTCTCACCAAACCCTACAGGCTCTGTGATATATTGTTAAATTAATTGAGATTCACAAATAAAGCTTATAATTGTATATGTTATCAAAAAGGCAGAGCTTAGTTTAGTTCATTTATTATGCACCCCATACCCATCCTAGTGTAATTTGAGTTACGTGGCCTGGGCGATGGATCAAGTGATTCTATAAACTGCTCGATAGTACCTGTGAGCTCATTGTTAAAATCTTCAACTGATGAAGGCTCAGATGAACTGCACCAATCTGACACATGAGCAACAAGATTGTCTCGTTGATCGATGGGCACAGCCTGCAGCCTCTTCCGCTTGAACACTCCACTGGGGAGGATAGAGCTTCCAATGCTTACAGTGGCTAATATGGCCAGATGATCAGACGCCATATCTGGCACTATTGACGAGGCGCACACGGTGTGGGAGACGTTGAAACCGAGACATAGATCACGAATACCCCCGTAGATATTCGTCGGTTCAAGGTCACCCACAATCTGTGCATCATCGTGACTACCTAATAGTGACACCAGTTGGTTGCCGTTACGATTATTGAACTGCGAATTACCCATATTCCTATGCCTAGCGTTATAATCACCTATAATGATGGTAGGCTCAGTCTGAATACAGATAGGAAGGTCAGCATAATTAAAGTTACAAGGAGTTGATTATTTAGTACAAAGTTGTTTTTGTTCTTTAATTGGATGATAGAGGGGGAGTCTTTAACGTGATTAAGAATACATACATACACAGATACATACATACATGCATGCGTACATACATACATACATACATACATACATACATACATACATACATACATACATGCATGCGTACATACATACATACATACATACATACATACATACATACACACATACATGCTTGCGTACATACATGCATGCGTACATACATCCATACATACATGCATACATGCATACATACATTCATACATACATACATACATACATACATACATACATACATACATACATACATACATACATACATACATACATACATACACACATACATACATACATACATACATACACATACATACATACATACATACATACATACATACATACATACATACATACATACATACATACATACACACATACATGCATGCGTACATACATACATACATGCATGCGTACATACATCCATACATACATGCATACATGCATACATACATACATACATACATACATACATACATACATACATACATTCATACATGCATACATACATACATACATGTATGCATACATACATACATACATACATACATACATACATACATACATACATACATACATACATTCATACATGCATACATACATACATACATGTATGCATACATACATACATACGTGTGTCGTAAGGGAGGGAGGGTGCCGAGTCGCCGTTGGCCGCGCTCGTTAATAAGGCTTCATATCTCGGGACATCAGAGGGATACACGGGAAATTCGGTGTTCAGTGATAATACAAAGTGCAACACACCACTTTGAAACTAGAAAACTTATGGATAGTGTCCGATAGTGCATATTAGACAAGATCAGGGGTACAACATCTGTGCCAGGACAAGCACGTGGGCCACTGATGGTCAGAGTGTACACAACTAGATGTGATAGTGAAGATCATAACAAATAGTGAATAGGATAGTGAAGAAGTGATTCTAAACGTGTGGCATTGAACTATTTAGCAGTCTCCGTGGTGTAGTGGTAAGACACTCGCCTGGCGTTCCGCGAGCGCTATGTCATGGGTTCGTATCCTGGCCGGGGAGGATTTACTGGGCGCAATTCCTTAACTGTAGCCTCTGTTTAACGCAGCAGTAAAATGTGTACTTGGATGAAAAAACGATTCTTCGCGGCAGGGGATCGTATTCCAGGGACCTGCCCGAAACGCTACGCGTACTAGTGGCTGTACAAGAATGTAACAACTCTTGTATATATCTCAAAAAAAAAAAAAAAAAAAAAATGTCGGTGCTAAGAGGATTAAGGAGCAGAATACTGGAGATATATAGTGTCAAGTTGGAGGGACCTACGCCTGGCAGCGGCGTGGATGAAGACAACAGGCCTACACACCACTGTCAACAGTACTTAACACCTGTTTGTGCTACGGGTTTTGAAATTGGCGGTAAGGTAAAGCCTCTCACAAAGTCAGTCAGTCAATTGGTGTACAGTGTTATTGCTTTTTAATAGTTACATAGTTAGTCTTGGATATAAGGTAACAAACTGAAACGAATATCAAGGGAAATGGGAGGCTCATGTGGGAACTAGTTTCTGACACAAAAGTGTGAAAAACACTCCGCTCTACCTACACGGAGACAACTCTCCCCCCCCCCTCTCTAACCCCCACCCCCTCCCAACAGAGCAGAGACTGTAAACACACTGCCTCCCGACCATATGCATGTAACAGTCCCTCTATAATCCCCCCATACACCCTCGCCATCCCCACACACCCTCGCCATCCCTACACACCCTCGCTATCCCCTCCCTCTCTCCCACCTCCTCTCCCCCTTCAATACACACTCAAACACACCTACCTACCTCCCCCCCCCCCTCTCTCTGTATCCCCTCTCTCTCTCTCTCTCTCTCTCTCTCTCTCTCTCTCTCTCTCTCTCTCTCTCTCTCTCTCTCTCTCTCTCTCTCTCTCTCTCTCTCTCTCTCTCTCTCTCCCTCTCCCTCTCCCTCTCTCTCTCTCTCTCTCTCCCTCTCCCTCTCTCTCTCTCTCTCTCTCTCTCTCCCTCTCTCTCTCTCTCCCTCTCCCTCTCTCTCTCTCTCCCTCTCTCTCTCTCTCCCTCTCTCTCTCTCTCCCTCTCTCTCTCTCTCCCTCTCTCTCCCTCTCTCTCCCCCCCCCCTCTCTCTCTCTCTCTCTCTCTCTCTCTCTCTCTCTCTCTCTCTCTCTCTCTCTCTCTCTCTCTCTCTCTCTCTCTCTCTCTCTCTCTCTCTCTCTCTCTCCCTCTCTCTCTCTCTCTCTCTCCCTCTCTCTCTCTCTCTCTCCCTCTCTCTCTCTCTCTCTCTCTCTCCCTCTATCGGGCAAAACATGGATGGGACACGAACTCGGGCTGGCACACGCAGGATGTCAATCGCGGCTGGAACAATTTCAGAGGAAGGGGTGGAACAGGAAGCCGGGATGAAGGGAGTATTCCAGCAAATGTGGGAGGAATTCAGTGAAGAACTGAGGTCAATGAGGGAGACAGTTGCCAACCTGCAAGTTGAACTAAGGGCAGCAAAGGAGGAGATAAGAAGCCTGAAGGAGACTTCTCCACAATACCAGACACAAACCGTGCCTCAGGGAGACAGGAATGCTACTGTGGAGGGGACCTCCACACCTCAGCTCTCATTTGCTGAAATACTTAAAACGAGCCCTGAAGCTAGGTCTGCCGTTAAGGAAGTTGCCATGGAAGTGGCTTCCTCTCAGGAAGCGGCTAGATGTACCAGCCGGCTGATAGAGAGAAATAGAGCAGTAGTAGTAGCAGGCATTAAGGAGCAAACAGGGACCAGACCAAAGGAGCGGAGAGACAAGGACAAAAACATGATTAAAGAGATCCTTAAAGAGGTAAGGATGGAGGGAGCTGAGCGAAATGTTGAAAAGGTTTTCAGGCTTGGAAAGTACAACAAGGACAGAGACCGAATGATAAAGGTGGTTTTCATGAGCGAAATCGCGAAAGAGGAATTATTAGAAAGGAAGTGCTGTCTAGCAAGTGGAGAGAAGTTCAAAAGAGTATTCTTGCAGAGGGATATGACAAAGGAAGAGAGAATGCAAGCAGCAGACGCGAGGAAGGAGCGCAGGGAGAGAGAAAGGAATCAGGGAGCCACACCCCAGATCCCTACAATCCCAGAGGGAAACGAGGAACCCTCCTCAAACAGTGCATTAGCCACAGGGAGTGCGGCACCACCCACTCATTCCACCCAACAGACACCCTACCTGCCCCAACCCCTGTCAGCCCCCCACTAAGTACCCACCTAAGGCACCCCTCTCCTCCCACTCCCCCCCCTCCTCCCACTCCCCCCTCCCCCCAGGACCTCCCTTCTTGCAGAGGGATATGACAAAGGAAGAGAGAATGCAAGCAGCAGACGCGAGGAAGGAGCGCAGGGAGAGAGAAAGGAATCAGGGAGCCACACCCCAGATCCCTACAATCCCAGAGGGAAACGGGGAACCCTCCTCAAACAGTGCATTAGCCACAGGGAGTGCGGCACCACCCACTCATTCCACCCAACAGACACCCTACCTGCCCCAACCCCTGTCAGCCCCCCACTAAGTACCCACCTAAGGCACCCCTCTCCTCCCACTCACCCCCCTCCTCCCACTCCCCCTTCCCCCCAGGACCTCCCTTCTCCCCCATCCCCCAAGCCCTCCCTTCTCCCACATGCCCTTCCATCCCTCCCACCCACAAGCCCTCCATTCTCCCCCACCCCGCTAAGCTCCCCACTCTCCCCCACCCCACCTAAGCCTTCCCCTCTCCACCACTCCCCAAAACCCTCCCCTCTTCCTCAACCACCTCAGCCTTCCCTTTCCCCCCACGCCCCCCAAGCCCTCCCCACTTTATTGCCCCCCCCAAACCCCCCTTTCTCCCCCATCCCCCCACCCCCCTCAACCCTCCCCCTCTCACCCACCCCCCAACCCTCACCCCCTCACCCACTCCCCCTACCCTCCCCCTCCCCCCCCTCACCCACTCCCCCTACCCTCCCCCTCCCCCCTACCCCCCCAAGCCCTTCCTCCTCCACCAGTCTCCCCATACCAGATCCTCCCAGCTCCCGCTCACCCCAGACCCCACAGGTCCTCCCCAGAGGAGAAGCAGAAGAGAGTTAGTTTCAGGGCAATGTACTCGAACATAGATGGGATCACAAGCAAGGCAAGTGAACTAAGGGAAAGAGCACAAGAAGTGAACCCAGATGTAATTGGACTCACTGAAACAAAACTCTCTGGAATCATAACGAATGCCGTGTTTCCCCAGGAGTACACAATAATAAGGAAAGAGAGGGAAGGTAGGGGAGGAGGAGGAGTGGCCCTACTCATGAGAAAGGAATGGAGTTTTAAGGAGATGGCTATCCCGGGCTGTGAGGGTTTCAGAGACTACATAGCAGGCACCATGACAATGGGAGGACCAAGGATAGTAGTAGCAGTAATATATAATCCTCCACCAAATGACAAAAGACCCAGTCAAGAGTACGAAAGCAACAATATGGCAGTTAACACTATAATTGAGAGGGCAGCCTCTTCTGCCTGTAGAAATAGATCCCACCTGCTCATCATGGGGGACTTCAATCACGGCAGGATTGATTGGGAGAACAAGGAACCGCATGGAGGCGAGGATACGTGGAGAGCCAAACTACTGGAGGTGGCGACTAGAAACTTCTTAACCCAGCATGTCAGTGAACCCACAAGGATGAGAGGAAACGACGAACCAGCGAGACTCGACCTGGTTTTCACCCTGAACGACTCTGACATAAGAGAAATCAGTTTTGAGGACCCAGTAGGAATGAGCGACCACAGTGTATTGGTGTTTGAGTACCTGATTGAAGAAGGGTTATTGAACTCGAGAAGGGATACCGAAACCAAAAGGTTAGCATACCGAAAGGGAAACTATGAGGAGATAAGAAAATGCCTAGCAGATATAGCATGGGAAACAGAGCTCAGGGAAAAGACGGCCCAAGATATGATGGAATACATCACGCAAAAATGCAAGGATGCAGCAAACAAGTTTGTCCCAGTCCAAAAGGAAAACAGTGAAATGAAGATGAGAAACCCATGGTTTAATCAGAGATGTAGGCTAGCTAAGCAGCAAAGTAAAAGGGCATGGAGAAACTATAGGAATAACAGGACACTGGAGAGCAGAGAAAGATACCAGAATGCCAGGAATGAATATGTTAGGATGAGAAGAGAGGCAGAAAGACAATACGAAAATGACATCGCAAGCAAGGCAAAGACTCAGCCTAAATTGCTGCATAGCCACATCAGGAGAAAAACAACAGTAAAGGAACAGGTTATGAAATTAAGGTTAGGGGCAGAAGGATTCACTACAAACGACAAGGAAGTGTGTGAGGAACTGAATAAGAAATTCCAGGAGGTCTTCACCTTGGAGCAACGAGAAATCCCAGAGATAAGAGAGGGAATAGCTAACCAGGAACCACTGGAAGAGTTTGAGATTACCAGCGGGGAAGTAAGGAAGTGTTTACTAGAATTGGATGTGACAAAGGCTATAGGTCCAGATGGAATCTCCCCTTGGATACTAAAGGAAGGAGCAGAAGTACTGTGCCTCCCGCTCTCCATGGTGTATAACAAATCACTATCAACAGGGGAACTGCCAGAAATTTGGAAAGCAGCTAACGTAGTCCCGATATACAAGAAAGGGGATAGACAGGAGGCACTGAATTACAGACCAGTGTCCCTAACCTGCATACCATGCAAGTTGATGGAGAAGATTGTGCGAAGAAAGCTAGTGGAACATCTGGAGCGAAAGAACTTTGTAACACAGCATCAACATGGATTCAGGGATGGCAGGTCCTGCCTCACAGGGTTACTTGAATTCTACGACCAGGCAACAAAAATAAGGCAAGAAAGAGAAGGGTGGGCAGACTGCATATTTTTGGATTGTCAGAAAGCCTTTGACACAGTGCCACACAAGAGGCTAGTGAAAAAACTGGAGATGCAGGCTGGAGTGAAAGGGAAGGTACTCCGTTGGATACAGGAATACCTAAGTAACAGGAGACAACGAGTCAGTGTGAGGGGTGAGGTCTCAGATTGGCGAGACGTTACGAGTGGAGTACCGCAGGGGTCAGTCCTTGGACCTATACTGTTTCTGATATATGTAAATGATCTTCCAGAGGGTATAGAATCGTTTCTCTCAATGTTTGCCGATGATGCAAAAATTATGAGGAGGATTGAAACTGAGGACGATAGTAGGAGGCTACAAGATGACCTAGACAGACTGAGTGAATGGTCCAACAAATGGCTGTTGAAGTTCAACCCGAGTAAATGCAAAGTAATGAAACTAGGTGGTGGAAATAGGAGGCCAAACACAGGATACAGAATAGGAGATGAAGTACTTAATGAAACGAACAGAGAGAAAGATCTAGGAGTTGATATCACACCAAACCTGTCTCCTGAAGCCCACATAAAAAGAATAACGTCTGCGGCATATGCGAGGCTGGCTAACATCAGAACAGCGTTCAGGAACCTGTGTAAGGAATCATTCAGAATCTTGTACACCACATATGTAAGACCAATCCTGGAGTATGCGGCCCCAGCATGGAGCCCGTACCTTGTCAAGCACAAGACGAAGCTGGAAAAAGTCCAAAGGTATGCCACTAGACTAGTCCCAGAACTAAGAGGCATGAGTTACGAGGAAAGGCTGCGGGAAATGCACCTTACGACACTGGAAGACAGAAGAGTTAGGGGAGACATGATCACAACCTACAAAATCCTCAGAGGAATCGACAGGGTAAACAAGGATAAACTATTCAACACTGGTGGGACGCGAACAAGGGGACACAGGTGGAAACTGAGTACTCACATGAGCCACAGAGACGTTAGAAGGAACTTTTTCAGTGTCAGAGTAGTTAACGGATGGAATGCATTAGGCAGTGATGTGGTGGAGGCTGACTCCATACACAGTTTTAAATGTAGATATGATAGAGCCCAGTAGGCTCAGGAATCTGTACACCAGTTGATTGACAGTTGAGAGGCGGGACCAAAGAGCCAAAGCTCAACCCCCGCAAGCACAAATAGGTGAGTACATATATACATACATACATACATACATACATACACACATACATACATACATACATACATACATACATACATACATACATACATACATACATACATACATACATACATACATACATGCATGCATACATACATACACACATACATACATACATACATACATACATACATACATGCATACATACATACATACATACATACATACATACATACATACATACATACATACATACATACATGCATGCATACATACATACATGCATGCATACATACACACATACATACATACATTCATACATGCATACATACATACATACATACATACATACATACATACATACATACATACATACATACATACATACATACATACATACATACATACATACATACATACACGTCCAGTCAGCATATAGCTATTTCGGGACAAAATCCAATACAGTTTATATTGGTGAGACGCCACTGTGATGAGGAGTTTAAATATCACAGGAACTGTTGGTTAATGTGTGACATAAGTGAAGTTAGATGAGGCATCTACAAGCATCAGCTGGACGCTGATGGTGTGTTGTGGAGGCTGCTGGTACTATGCCCAGATGTTGGAGGGTGGATTTCCCCCCCCCCCTCCTTCCCCCCCCCCCCCCACATTGACCGCAGAACGTCTAAGGTTACTTTCCACTCTCGTTTACCAAGGGTATAACCCCCCCCCCCCCCAACACACACACATGCATCAGATTCTTAACTTACAATATTTATGATTTACCAATTTATGTTACTACACTGACTCAATTTCACAATATTGTATAAACTTTGATGAATCGCTCGTCTATGGGTCATCCAATAATGTTAGCAGACTTCTAGATGTTGCCACTGCTAGGTTCAGGCTCAGCTACAAGTACCTCTGGGAGTTTGTAACATCTGATGATGTAGATTTGACTAAATGTAAACTCTGTCAGCAGAACTATTCGCATACTTTGCGTCATTATATAATGGAATGTGAAAAAATAGCGGAATTTAAAGATAACAACATCAATAGTGTCCAAGAAATGTGTAAGTACTTCATTCATAATGATGTGCTGACCGAAATCTTAGCGAAGTATCCAAAATTTGCTTACTGTAGGTAATGCATGCACATGACTGTAAAGCTGCCGCCCAGTTGGGTAAGTGTGGAGCACATGACTGTAAAGCTGCCGCCCAGTTGGGTGGGTGTGGAGCACATGACTGTAAAGCTGCCACCCAGTTGGGTGGGTGTGGAGCACATGACTGTAAAGCTGCCGCCCAGTTGGGTGGGTGTGGAGCACATGACTGTAAAGCTACCACCCAGTTGGGTGGTTGTGCAGCACATGACTGTAAAGCTGCCGCCCAGTTGGGTGGGTGTGGAGCACATGACTGTAAAGCTGCCACCCAGTTGGGTGGGTGTGCAGCACATGACTGTAAAGCTGCCGCCCAGTTGGGTGGGTGTGGAGCACATGACTGTAAAGCTGCCGCCCAGTTGGGTGGGTGTGGAGCACATGACTGTAAAGCTGCCGCCCAGTTGGGTGGGTGTGGAGCACATGACTGTAAAGCTGCCGCCCAGTTGGGTGGGTGTGGAGCACATGACTGTAAAGCTGCCACCCAGTTGGGTGGATGTGGAGCACATGACTGTAAAGCTGCCACCCAGTTGGGTGGGTGTGGAGCACATGACTGTAAAGCTGCCGCCCAGTTGGGTGGGTGTGGAGCACATGACTGTAAAGCTGCCGCCCAGTTGGGTGGGTGTGGAGCAAGACTAGTAACTGTGCGACTCCTCATAAATGTAAAGTGCCTTGTATAGTGACTGTTATGAGCCTCTTGCTGATCACTTTTGACACAAAGATTACTGATGTGTGTATTTGTGTAGGTGATTAAATATGTATGTGTATGTATACGTATGTATATGTACATGTATGCATAAGTATGTGTACATTAATAATTTTGTAACTAGCGTCAAAAGATTGTTGTTTGCTTAGCTAAGCGAACTAGAGGGTTCAGTTCCTGAACCGATTATGTGCCTCTGTAACCCTTTACTTCACCGCCCACGGGTTGGGTATTATGGGGTGCATAATAAAGAAAGAAAATGAATGGACCGAACCCCACAATTCACACTCTCAGAGCTAGCCATCAAGTAACTATCAAAACGCATATATCTTCGTTTTCACTTCAGTTATATTTATGACAAAGGATTTTTAATGTAGCCTATATTTCTACCTTTCTGATGACATAAATACTTTCGTTAATTACAATATCTAGATCAAACTAACAATGATTTTCAAAAGGTTGTATATTTTCCATCAATGGAGAGCATCAGTCAAGAAGCCTTCTTTAAAATATGAATATATTTCGTCACCCAATAACATCTAATCTCTGAATAAAACACAAAAACGACTTGATTGTAACCTATCCACTGCTGCCCATTGGATGGGGGAGAGGGGGTTATGTGTAGGATAAACATATCAATTGTGACACTAGCCCTCCATATATGTCAGTTGCTTAAATTATAAACTGTACTTGTGGTCGGTCTCGAGCCTATCGTTGATGTGACAATTTGCATTGACTTTTGTAACTACCTTATCAAGATTATAACTTGCTTGGCTATATGAATTGTCCCTGAGCCCATGTCCCTGGCTCAGTCCCTGAGCCCATTATGTGCCTCTGTAACACTCCACTATCGCTCATAGGATGGGTATGGGGCGCATAATAAATGAACTAAACTAAGCTCTGCCTTATTGATAACATATACAATTATAAGCTTTATTTGTGAATCTCAATTAATTAAACAATATATCACAGAGCCTGTAGGGTTCGGTAAGATGAGCGAAGAGACATGGGAGATTTTACATAAGTACAGTACACAGTAGTTCATGTAGCGAACGCATGTTAACGAATAACGAGTATATATAACAAAACTATTGTCCTATGAAGTCGATTTAACTTCCAAACATATATTTTTTAATAAATGTTAAATGTTTTCTGGCTAGTTATGTTATTTGTGATAATTTGTGCAGAGAAGTGCGACAACTGGATATGCCAACAAACACTTTCCAAACAACGATATATCTTGGATAAGTCGCTCCACAACATTGACGCTTGGACCGTCGACTTCCTTTGATGCTACTTATTTCATAATGAAATTATATTAGTTTGGAGTAAATATATGTTTTTTCATGTTCTGCATTCAGCACCCACATTATAGTGAGTAAATATACCATATTACTTCATTACTTAAATAATGCTAGGAGGGTTTGAGTAGCTTTGGGTCTTTAGTGGACAGAATCTCCAATAGATGGGGCGAGAGTCGCCCCATCTCTCTCACCCGAGCAAGAGTCGAAACTTAATTTAAAATTGATATATCTTTGTTCTCGAACATGATATATTTCATTTGGTGCAATCATAATAATGTTCATATCTCGGTCTTTCAGGAGGCATATAAGATTTTAGGCTTTATTAGCGTATCTTTGTTAATTATACAATATATCGACCAGTGCGTAGGCGTCTGCACTCCATGCCCGACAAGCTACTGAGCACTACTATAAAAACGTATATATCTTCACTTGAGCTATAAATATGTCAATTGTAATGTATTTAAAATGAAGCTCTTATTTCTCTCTTGCTTAAAACATATAAAACATTTGTGTTTATTAAGGAATTTACGTGAAAAAAACATTGATCTGAGAGAGAGTTGCTCTGTCGTTCAGTCTGTACGGGGTGGGAGCTCCATAATTTTTAAAATACATGTATCTTCATTAGAACTTTAAATATGTCTATGGTAAAGTGTTTAAAGTGAAGCTTATATGTCTTCCTTTCTTGAGACATATAAAAACATATATGTTTATTAACGAATTCACATGAAATAAACATTGTTCTGAGAGTTGCTCGGTCGATCAATCTGTCAGGGGTCGGAGCTCGGCTATTATAAAAGTACACGTATCTTCGCTTTAAACTTAAATATGCCCATGGTAAGGTATTTAGAATGAAGCTTATATTTATATCTTTCTTGTGACATATAAAACTCTTACGTTTATTAAGGAATCTGCGTGAAATAGGCATGGTTCTGAGATTTCCTGCCCGAAACGCTGCGCGTACTAGTGGCTTTACAAGACTGTAATTACCATATTATGTATCCTCACATTCCCAATGTACCTTCTTGTAAATGCATAAATAAATAAATAAATAAATGAATGCTGCGGTTTTCGAGCTCGACGAGCGATGAAAACTGCTCCTTTTATAAAACTACAAATATCATCAGTTTTACTTAAAAAATTTGTCTGGTAGAAGTTTTACATATAGATCGCGTTTTTGTCTTTCTTCTGACTAATAAATAATTTTGGTTTAATAAGTCATCAAGATGTTTTCAACAATATTCTTTCGGCGTTCGTCTTTTCCAACATGGGCGACCCTTTTGGAAACGCGATACTTGGGTTAACCCATCCCATAGTTGGGTCTGTTTCCATTATGGTTCGGAACAACACTACCCTCATCTACTCCAACCCCAACCCACATACACTAAATGATGTTGTTAATAATGAACTAAAAAAAGTCCACTTATGGATGTCAACCAACAAACTAACACTTAACATAGAAAAGACCTACTACATTTTATTTGGAAGCAAATCTACAAATGCAATTCAGCTTCAGATAGATAATGTAAACATTAGCAATAAAAATGATGGAAAGTTTCTTGACCTATTCCTAGACAAGAGACTCAACTTTAGCACCCACATACAACACATAACTAAGAAAGTCTCTAAAACAATTGGGATACTCTCCAAAATCAGATATTATGTACCTAACTCTGCTCTCATCTCTACATATTGTGCACTAATCTATCCCTATCTTAATTATGGTATCTGTGCATGGGGTTCAACCACTGCAAACCACCTCAAGTCCATCATCATCGAGCAAAAATCTGCTATCAGAATAATAACAAATTCTGCTTTCAGACAACACTCAGCCCCCTTGTTTAATTCCCTTAACATGCTAAACATAATCTCACTCCACAAATTTTCTTGTGTCAGTTACATTTACAAAACCCTGTTCTTAAACGCAAATCCTGCTCTGAAACTTTCCTTGGACAGATGTAATAGGACCCATTATCACCACACCAGAAATAAATATCTCTTTGATATTCCCAGAGTCAAACTTAATCTGTGAAAACACCCTATGGAAATAAACGGACCCAGTCTATGGAACTCACTCCCTAATGAATTGAAAAGCTGTCCAACTTTTGCGTCATTCAAAAACAAAACTAAAAAGTACCTAATCTCATCTGCACAGTTTTTTTTACCTTGTTGCTTTAAAATTGCACTGTATCTATTGCTACCCAATCTCCCAATCTTTATGTACCCAATCCGAACATCTTTACCATCGTGATCATTGCTGTCTTCTTATATGTGCTATCAATCAGCTGTATGGTGTCTATTAATCTTGTTTAAATTACCAATCAAGTTGTCAATGTAATCAACTAGAGCTTTAATAAACCAATGAGCTTTAATATACTTACTATTCTCTCTCTCATCTCATTTTTTTTCTTGCAATGTATCTATTATAATTTTATTAATTCTGCTAGAATTTACCTACTTAAAATTATCTGTTTGATTAAGGACCTGCCCGAAACCCTGCGCGTACTAGTGGCTTTACAAGATTGCAAATACTATGCTATGTATTCTCTCAAACCCAATGTACCTTCTTGTATATAAATAAATAAATAAATTAATAAATATACATTGACTTGCATTCTCTATGAAGTTATATGTTTTCAAGAATTTAAAATGGGTTATGAATATACACACATTGTTACATTCTTGCAAAGGCACTATACTATATATATATATATATATATATATAAATATATATATATACATACATACATATATATACATACATATATATATATATACATACATATATATATACATACATATATATATATACATACATATACATACATATATATATATACATACATATATATATATACATACATATATATATACATACATATATATATATACATACATATATATATATATATACATACATATATATATATATATATATATATATATATACATACATATATATATACATACATATATATATATATACATACATACATATATATACATACATACATACATACACATACATATATATATATATATATATATATATATATATATATATATATATATATATATATATATATATATATATATATATTGGTAGCAGTCTTTCCTGTAGACATATATTATTAAATATGACCGAAAAAGTAAGATTAATAATTCTAACACGAATTTTCTCAATCTTCCGTACATTTCTTTTCACTGTTGGAGGTAAATCAAAAATCAATTCTCCATAATTCATTTTTTTTTCTAGTCTGACGCGACACGAGCGCGTTTCGTAAAACTTATTACATTTTCAAAGACTTTAGTTCACAAATACACAACTGAATAGAACTTACGCATCTCCGATTTTATATCTACATTTGAGTGAGGTGGAAGGGGTGATGTGGCATTAACACAAGACAGAACAAGAGAAGGCATTAATACGGTATTAATTTCATCAACACAAGACAGAACACGAAACAATGGGTATTGAATAGACGTGTTTGTAGAAAGCCTATTGGTCCATATTTCTTGATGCTTCTATATTGGAGCGCAGTCTAGAGGTGGGTAGAATATAGTTGTGCAATAATTGGCTGTTGATTGCTGGTGTTGACTTCTTGATGTGTAGTGCCTCGCAAACGTCAAGCCGCCTGCTATCGCTGTATCTATCGATGATTTCTGTGTTGTTTACTAGGATTTCTCTGGCTATGGTTTGGTTGTGGGAAGAGATTATATGTTCCTTAATGGAGCCCTGTTGCTTATGCATTGTTAAACGCCTAGAAAGAGATGTTGTTGTCTTGCCTATATACTGGGTTTTTTGGAGCTTACAGTCCCCAAGAGGGCATTTAAAGGCATAGACGACGTTAGTCTCTTCTAAAGTGTTCTGTTTTGTGTCTGGAGAGTTTCTCATGAGTAGGCTGGCCGTTTTTCTGGTTTTATAGTAAATCGTCAGTTGTATCCTCTGATTTTTGTCTGTAGGGATAACGTTTCTATTAACAATATCTTTCAGGACCCTTTCCTCCGTTTTATGAGCTGTGGAAAAGAAGTTCCTGTAAAATAGTTAAAAATAAAATTAAAAATAAAAATAATTGAAGAGACAACTAACACAACACCTATACCCCCTATTAGACTATTTTACAGGAACTTCTTTTCCACAGCTCATAAAACGGAGGAAAGGGTCCTGAAAGATATTGTTAATAGAAACGTTATCCCTACAGACAAAAATCAGAGGATACAACTGACGATTTACTATAAAACCAGAAAAACGGCCAGCCTACTCATGAGAAACTCTCCAGACACAAAACAGAACGCTTTAGAAGAGACTAACGTCGTCTATGGCTTTAAATGCCCTCTTGGGGACTGTAAGCTCCAAAAAACCCAGTATATAGGCAAGACAACAACATCTCTTTCTAGGCGTTTAACGATGCATAAGCAACAGGGCTCCATTAAGGAACATATAATCTCTTCCCACAACCAAACCATAGCCAGAGAAATCCTAGTAAACAACACAGAAATCATCGATAGATACAGCGATAGCAGGCGGCTTGACGTTTGCGAGGCACAACACATCAAGAAGTCAACACCAGCAATCAACAGCCAATTATTGCACAACTATATTCTACCCACCTCTAGACTCCGCTCCAATATAGAAGCATCAAGAAATATGGACCAATAGGCTTTCTACAAACACTTCTATTCAATACCCATTGTTTCGTGTTCTGTCTTGTGTTGATGAAATTAATACCCTATTAATACCACCTCTTGTTCTGTCTTGTGTTGATGAAATTAATACCCTATTAATGCCACCTCTTGTTCTGTCTTGTGTTAATGCCACATCACCCCTTCCACCTCACTCAAATGTAGATATGTTACGGCCCTCTCGGGACGCAACGGGGTTCTCACTCTGATGTTGTTAGAGGAAGATATATATATCCGTTCCCAAGCCAGTAGTGGCTATCAAGGGATGTGATCCGTGACGCAAGTAACTTAAAGGGAGTAGGGAAAGAAAGTTAAGAACTTAATATTGTAATTATCACCATCACCAATTAAATATATAAAATCATAGAGTGCACAGGGGGAGGGGTGTTAACACTATACAAGGGGATTGTTCACAGTATAGTCTTCTGCTGAAGACTCTGGATCCAGAAGCTAGGTACTGAGTCCTCGGTGCTTTCTTCGTGGCCTCACAACGTGTCCTCTGAGAATGCCGAGCCTACCCTGGCCACAGGTCAGCCAAAACACAGGTCCACTGGGGGCACTGCCGTGGAGGCCGTCAACCACAAATCCAGCCGGTCTGCTGGCAGGTTCCGTACCCGCAACGCTGGTCAGGCCACTCCACGGACGATATTAGGGTAAACGCCCTAGACAGGATTCTCGTGTGATATCACAAATCACCCTCCTGTCCTCAATACCCCAGTGGATAATCGTCTCCAACAGTCGGTCCCGGGTAATCCTTTTACTGCCACTCCACTGGCAGGCTAACACACCACAGTGTTCTTCCGGGGGGACGACTTCACAACGGGTGCAACAAGGTACAAGGTATGGAGACTGGCTGCCTCGGGTAGACTGACTCAACTCCCATCACAGCAGTCCCAGGTCGACTCTGTAAGCAGACACGTCATCAATAACTGGGACACACTAAGGCACCTCACTTACAGGCTCAGACACAAACGCCCACCTATCCACTCCATAGATGGCGCTGGTGTCTGAGCACCACCTCACCAGAGGTCAGCAGCGGCTGTGTGGAGCGCTGAACAGGGCTGGAAACTGGCCCTTGTGGCCAATACACTCCGTCCTCACCAGGTGTCGTCGTGCATTTGGAGGGGGTTTCGGCAGCAGACCCACAGATGGCGTGGTCGTCACTGCTCCAGGCCCGGACGATGGATCCGGGTTCGTAACAAGATATAAAATCGGAGATGCGTAAGTTCTATTCAGTTGTGTATTTGTGAACTAAAGTCTTTGAAAATGTAATAAGTTTTACGAAACGCGCTCGTGTCGCGTCAGACTAGAAATAAAAATGAATTTTGGAGAATTGATTTTTGATTTACCTCCAACAGTGAAAAGAAATGTACGGAAGATTGAGAAAATTCGTGTTAGAATTATTAATCTTACTTTTTCGGTCATATTTAATAATATATATATATATATATATATATATAAGCCTATACTTGCATAAACCACAAGTGAAGATAAACAATCTTTGGACAACACCCACCAGTGGGACTCGAACCCAGAAAGCACAACTACCTTCCAGTAGCTGGCATAACTAGTATGCTTTAACCCACTACGCCATCAGACCTTACAAAAGAAGTAGATAGTTCGAGATATATATCTCAAACATCTCTACCTCCCGAAGGCACCAGATGAGTGAGGGGTCAGTCTGCATTTTTCGTCAAGCCACTGTCAATGTGAGAGAACTCGTGTCCAGCTTATAAGCCTATACTTGCATAAACCACAAGTGAAGATAAACAATCTTTGGACAACACCCACCAGTGGGACTCGAACCCAGAAAGCACAACTACCTTCCAGTAGCTGGCATAACTAGTATGCTTTAACCCACTACGCCATCAGACCTTACAAAAGAAGTAGATAGTTCGAGATATATATCTCAAACATCTCTACCTCCCGAAGGCACCAGATGAGTGAGGGGTCAGTCTGCATTTTTCGTCAAGCCACTGTCAATGTGAGAGAACTCGTGTCCAGCTTATAAGCCTATACTTGCATAAACCACAAGTGAAGATAAACAATCTTTGGACAACACCCACCAGTGGGACTCGAACCCAGAAAGCACAACTACCTTCCAGTAGCTGGCATAACTAGTATGCTTTAACCCACTACGCCATCAGACCTTACAAAAGAAGTAGATAGTTCGAGATATATATCTCAAACATCTCTACCTCCCGAAGGCACCAGATGAGTGAGGGGTCAGTCTGCATTTTTCGTCAAGCCACTGTCAATGTGAGAGAACTCGTGTCCAGCTTATAAGCCTATACTTGCATAAACCACAAGTGAAGATAAACAATCTTTGGACAACACCCACCAGTGGGACTCGAACCCAGAAAGCACAACTACCTTCCAGTAGCTGGCATAACTAGTATGCTTTAACCCACTACGCCATCAGACCTTACAAAAGAAGTAGATAGTTCGAGATATATATCTCAAACATCTCTACCTCCCGAAGGCACCAGATGAGTGAGGGGTCAGTCTGCATTTTTCGTCAAGCCACTGTCAATGTGAGAGAACTCGTGTCCAGCTTATAAGCCTATACTTGCATAAACCACAAGTGAAGATAAACAATCTTTGGACAACACCCACCAGTGGGACTCGAACCCAGAAAGCACAACTACCTTCCAGTAGCTGGCATAACTAGTATGCTTTAACCCACTACGCCATCAGACCTTACAAAAGAAGTAGATAGTTCGAGATATATATCTCAAACATCTCTACCTCCCGAAGGCACCAGATGAGTGAGGGGTCAGTCTGCATTTTTCGTCAAGCCACTGTCAATGTGAGAGAACTCGTGTCCAGCTTATAAGCCTATACTTGCATAAACCACAAGTGAAGATAAACAATCTTTGGACAACACCCACCAGTGGGACTCGAACCCAGAAAGCACAACTACCTTCCAGTAGCTGGCATAACTAGTATGCTTTAACCCACTACGCCATCAGACCTTACAAAAGAAGTAGATAGTTCGAGATATATATCTCAAACATCTCTACCTCCCGAAGGCACCAGATGAGTGAGGGGTCAGTCTGCATTTTTCGTCAAGCCACTGTCAATGTGAGAGAACTCGTGTCCAGCTTATAAGCCTATACTTGCATAAACCACAAGTGAAGATAAACAATCTTTGGACAACACCCACCAGTGGGACTCGAACCCAGAAAGCACAACTACCTTCCAGTAGCTGGCATAACTAGTATGCTTTAACCCACTACGCCATCAGACCTTACAAAAGAAGTAGATAGTTCGAGATATATATCTCAAACATCTCTACCTCCCGAAGGCACCAGATGAGTGAGGGGTCAGTCTGCATTTTTCGTCAAGCCACTGTCAATGTGAGAGAACTCGTGTCCAGCTTATAAGCCTATACTTGCATAAACCACAAGTGAAGATAAACAATCTTTGGACAACACCCACCAGTGGGACTCGAACCCAGAAAGCACAACTACCTTCCAGTAGCTGGCATAACTAGTATGCTTTAACCCACTACGCCATCAGACCTTACAAAAGAAGTAGATAGTTCGAGATATATATCTCAAACATCTCTACCTCCCGAAGGCACCAGATGAGTGAGGGGTCAGTCTGCATTTTTCGTCAAGCCACTGTCAATGTGAGAGAACTCGTGTCCAGCTTATAAGCCTATACTTGCATAAACCACAAGTGAAGATAAACAATCTTTGGACAACACCCACCAGTGGGACTCGAACCCAGAAAGCACAACTACCTTCCAGTAGCTGGCATAACTAGTATGCTTTAACCCACTATGCCATCAGACCTTACAAAAGAAGTAGATAGTTTGAGATATATATCTCAAACATCTCTACCTCCCGAAGGCACCAGATGAGTGAGGGGTCAGTCTGCATTTTTCGTCAAGCCACTGTCAATGTGAGAGAACTCGTGTCCAGCTTATAAGCCTATACTTGCATAAACCACAAGTGAAGATAAACAATCTTTGGACAACACCCACCAGTGGGACTCGAACCCAGAAAGCACAACTACCTTCCAGTAGCTGGCATAACTAGTATGCTTTAACCCACTACGCCATCAGACCTTACAAAAGAAGTAGATAGTTCGAGATATATATCTCAAACATCTCTACCTCCCGAAGGCACCAGATGAGTGAGGGGTCAGTCTGCATTTTTCGTCAAGCCACTGTCAATGTGAGAGAACTCGTGTCCAGCTTATAAGCCTATACTTGCATAAACCACAAGTGAAGATAAACAATCTTTGGACAACACCCACCAGTGGGACTCGAACCCAGAAAGCACAACTACCTTCCAGTAGCTGGCATAACTAGTATGCTTTAACCCACTACGCCATCAGACCTTACAAAAGAAGTAGATAGTTCGAGATATATATCTCAAACATCTCTACCTCCCGAAGGCACCAGATGAGTGAGGGGTCAGTCTGCATTTTTCGTCAAGCCACTGTCAATGTGAGAGAACTCGTGTCCAGCTTATAAGCCTATACTTGCATAAACCACAAGTGAAGATAAACAATCTTTGGACAACACCCACCAGTGGGACTCGAACCCAGAAAGCACAACTACCTTCCAGTAGCTGGCATAACTAGTATGCTTTAACCCACTACGCCATCAGACCTTACAAAAGAAGTAGATAGTTCGAGATATATATCTCAAACATCTCTACCTCCCGAAGGCACCAGATGAGTGAGGGGTCAGTCTGCATTTTTCGTCAAGCCACTGTCAATGTGAGAGAACTCGTGTCCAGCTTATAAGCCTATACTTGCATAAACCACAAGTGAAGATAAACAATCTTTGGACAACACCCACCAGTGGGACTCGAACCCAGAAAGCACAACTACCTTCCAGTAGCTGGCATAACTAGTATGCTTTAACCCACTACGCCATCAGACCTTACAAAAGAAGTAGATAGTTCGAGATATATATCTCAAACATCTCTACCTCCCGAAGGCACCAGATGAGTGAGGGGTCAGTCTGCATTTTTCGTCAAGCCACTGTCAATGTGAGAGAACTCGTGTCCAGCTTATAAGCCTATACTTGCATAAACCACAAGTGAAGATAAACAATCTTTGGACAACACCCACCAGTGGGACTCGAACCCAGAAAGCACAACTACCTTCCAGTAGCTGGCATAACTAGTATGCTTTAACCCACTACGCCATCAGACCTTACAAAAGAAGTAGATAGTTCGAGATATATATCTCAAACATCCCTACCTCCCGAAGGCACCAGATGAGTGAGGGGTCAGTCTGCATTTTTCGTCAAGCCACTGTCAATGTGAGAGAACTCGTGCCCAGCTTATAAGCCTATACTTGCATAAACCACAAGTGAAGATAAACAATCTTTGGACAACACCCACCAGTGGGACTCGAACCCAGAAAGCACAACTACCTTCCAGTAGCTGGCATAACTAGTATGCTTTAACCCACTACGCCATCAGACCTTACAAAAGAAGTAGATAGTTCGAGATATATATCTCAAACATCTCTACCTCCCGAAGGCACCAGATGAGTGAGTGGTCAGTCTGCATTTTTCGTCAAGCCACTGTCAATGTGAGAGAACTCGTGTCCAGCTTATAAGCCTATACTTGCATAAACCACAAGTGAAGATAAACAATCTTTGGACAACACCCACCAGTGGGACTCGAACCCAGAAAGCACAACTACCTTCCAGTAGCTGGCATAACTAGTATGCTTTAACCCACTACGCCATCAGACCTTACAAAAGAAGTAGATAGTTCGAGATATATATCTCAAACATCTCTACCTCCCGAAGGCACCAGATGAGTGAGGGGTCAGTCTGCATTTTTCGTCAAGCCACTGTCAATGTGAGAGAACTCGTGTCCAGCTTATAAGCCTATACTTGCATAAACCACAAGTGAAGATAAACAATCTTTGGACAACACCCACCAGTGGGACTCGAACCCAGAAAGCACAACTACCTTCCAGTAGCTGGCATAACTAGTATGCTTTAACCCACTACGCCATCAGACCTTACAAAAGAAGTAGATAGTTCGAGATATATATCTCAAACATCTCTACCTCCCGAAGGCACCAGATGAGTGAGGGGTCAGTCTGCATTTTTCGTCAAGCCACTGTCAATGTGAGAGAACTCGTGTCCAGCTTATAAGCCTATACTTGCATAAACCACAAGTGAAGATAAACAATCTTTGGACAACACCCACCAGTGGGACTCGAACCCAGAAAGCACAACTACCTTCCAGTAGCTGGCATAACTAGTATGCTTTAACCCACTACGCCATCAGACCTTACAAAAGAAGTAGATAGTTCGAGATATATATCTCAAACATCTCTACCTCCCGAAGGCACCAGATGAGTGAGGGGTCAGTCTGCATTTTTCGTCAAGCCACTGTCAATGTGAGAGAACTCGTGTCCAGCTTATAAGCCTATACTTGCATAAACCACAAGTGAAGATAAACAATCTTTGGACAAAACCCACCAGTGGGACTCGAACCCAGAAAGCACAACTACCTTCCAGTAGCTGGCATAACTAGTATGCTTTAACCCACTACGCCATCAGACCTTACAAAAGAAGTAGATAGTTCGAGATTAATATCTCAAACATCCCTACCTCCCGAAGGCACCAGATGAGTGAGGGGTCAGTCTGCATTTTTCGTCAAGCCACTGTCAATGTGAGAGAACTCGTGTCCAGCTTATAAGCCTATACTTGCATAAACCACAAGTGAAGATAAACAATCTTTGGACAACACCCACCAGTGGGACTCGAACCCAGAAAGCACAACTACATTCCAGTAGCTGGCATAACTAGTATGCTTTAACCCACTACGCCATCAGACCTTACAAAAGAAGTAGATAGTTCGAGATATATATCTCAAACATCTCTACCTCCCGAAGGCACCAGATGAGTGAGGGGTCAGTCTGCATTTTTCGTCAAGCCACTGTCAATGTGAGAGAACTCGTGTCCAGCTTATAAGCCTATACTTGCATAAACCACAAGTGAAGATAAACAATCTTTGGACAACACCCACCAGTGGGACTCGAACCCAGAAAGCACAACTACCTTCCAGTAGCTGGCATAACTAGTATGCTTTAACCCACTACGCCATCAGACCTTACAAAAGAAGTAGATAGTTCGAGATATATATCTCAAACATCTCTACCTCCCGAAGGCACCAGATGAGTGAGGGGTCAGTCTGCATTTTTCGTCAAGCCACTGTCAATGTGAGAGAACTCGTGTCCAGCTTATAAGCCTATACTTGCATAAACCACAAGTGAAGATAAACAATCTTTGGACAACACCCACCAGTGGGACTCGAACCCAGAAAGCACAACTACCTTCCAGTAGCTGGCATAACTAGTATGCTTTAACCCACTACGCCATCAGACCTTACAAAAGAAGTAGATAGTTCGAGATATATATCTCAAACATCTCTACCTCCCGAAGGCACCAGATGAGTGAGGGGTCAGTCTGCATTTTTCGTCAAGCCACTGTCAATGTGAGAGAACTCGTGTCCAGCTTATAAGCCTATACTTGCATAAACCACAAGTGAAGATAAACAATCTTTGGACAACACCCACCAGTGGGACTCGAACCCAGAAAGCACAACTACCTTCCAGTAGCTGGCATAACTAGTATGCTTTAACCCACTACGCCATCAGACCTTACAAAAGAAGTAGATAGTTCGAGATATATATCTCAAACATCTCTACCTCCCGAAGGCACCAGATGAGTGAGGGGTCAGTCTGCATTTTTCGTCAAGCCACTGTCAATGTGAGAGAACTCGTGTCCAGCTTATAAGCCTATACTTGCATAAACCACAAGTGAAGATAAACAATCTTTGGACAACACCCACCAGTGGGACTCGAACCCAGAAAGCACAACTACCTTCCAGTAGCTGGCATAACTAGTATGCTTTAACCCACTACGCCATCAGACCTTACAAAAGAAGTAGATAGTTCGAGATATATATCTCAAACATCTCTACCTCCCGAAGGCACCAGATGAGTGAGGGGTCAGTCTGCATTTTTCGTCAAGCCACTGTCAATGTGAGAGAACTCGTGTCCAGCTTATAAGCCTATACTTGCATAAACCACAAGTGAAGATAAACAATCTTTGGACAACACCCACCAGTGGGACTCGAACCCAGAAAGCACAACTACCTTCCAGTAGCTGGCATAACTAGTATGCTTTAACCCACTACGCCATCAGACCTTACAAAAGAAGTAGATAGTTCGAGATATATATCTCAAACATCCCTACCTCCCGAAGGCACCAGATGAGTGAGGGGTCAGTCTGCATTTTTCGTCAAGCCACTGTCAATGTGAGAGAACTCGTGTCCAGCTTATAAGCCTATACTTGCATAAACCACAAGTGAAGATAAACAATCTTTGGACAACACCCACCAGTGGGACTCGAACCCAGAAAGCACAACTACCTTCCAGTAGCTGGCATAACTAGTATGCTTTAACCCACTACGCCATCAGACCTTACAAAAGAAGTAGATAGTTCGAGATATATATCTCAAACATCTCTACCTCCCGAAGGCACCAGATGAGTGAGGGGTCAGTCTGCATTTTTCGTCAAGCCACTGTCAATGTGAGAGAACTCGTGTCCAGCTTATAAGCCTATACTTGCATAAACCACAAGTGAAGATAAACAATCTTTGGACAACACCCACCAGTGGGACTCGAACCCAGAAAGCACAACTACCTTCCAGTAGCTGGCATAACTAGTATGCTTTAACCCACTACGCCATCAGACCTTACAAAAGAAGTAGATAGTTCGAGATATATATCTCAAACATCTCTACCTCCCGAAGGCACCAGATGAGTGAGGGGTCAGTCTGCATTTTTCGTCAAGCCACTGTCAATGTGAGAGAACTCGTGTCCAGCTTATAAGCCTATACTTGCATAAACCACAAGTGAAGATAAACAATCTTTGGACAACACCCACCAGTGGGACTCGAACCCAGAAAGCACAACTACCTTCCAGTAGCTGGCATAACTAGTATGCTTTAACCCACTACGCCATCAGACCTTACAAAAGAAGTAGATAGTTCGAGATATATATCTCAAACATCTCTACCTCCCGAAGGCACCAGATGAGTGAGGGGTCAGTCTGCATTTTTCGTCAAGCCACTGTCAATGTGAGAGAACTCGTGTCCAGCTTATAAGCCTATACTTGCATAAACCACAAGTGAAGATAAACAATCTTTGGACAACACCCACCAGTGAGACTCGAACCCAGAAAGCACAACTACCTTCCAGTAGCTGGCATAACTAGTATGCTTTAACCCACTACGCCATCAGACCTTACAAAAGAAGTAGATAGTTCGAGATATATATCTCAAACATCTCTACCTCCCGAAGGCACCAGATGAGTGAGGGGTCAGTCTGCATTTTTCGTCAAGCCACTGTCAATGTGAGAGAACTCGTGTCCAGCTTATAAGCCTATACTTGCATAAACCACAAGTGAAGATAAACAATCTTTGGACAACACCCACCAGTGGGACTCGAACCCAGAAAGCACAACTACCTTCCAGTAGCTGGCATAACTAGTATGCTTTAACCCACTACGCCATCAGACCTTACAAAAGAAGTAGATAGTTCGAGATAAATCTCGAACTATCTACTTCTTTTGTAAGGTCTGATGGCGTAGTGGGTTAAAGCATACTAGTTAACTAGTATGCTTTAACCCACTACGCCATCAGACCTTACAAAAGAAGTAGATAGTTCGAGATAAATCTCGAACTATCTACTTCTTTTGTAAGGTCTGATGGCGTAGTGGGTTAAAGCATACTAGTTATGCCAGCTACTGGAAGGTAGTTGTGCTTTCTGGGTTCGAGTCCCACTGGTGGGTGTTGTCCAAAGATTGTATATATATATATATATATATATATATATATATATATATATATATATATATATATATATATATATATATATATATTTATATATATATATATATATATATATATATATATATATATAAATTGTTGCAAGTCGAGCAACAAATATTTTACATTGAACAACAAATGAGATTGGAAAAGCAGTATTGCCACCTCTGCTATACAGAAAAAGTATACCCCAGACACACCCTGTGGGTAGTAATGGACCCCCATACCGACAATATGAGGGGTAGTGGACCCCATAATAACACTATGGGCGGTAGTGGACACTATACAAACACTATGGGCGGTAGTGGACACTATGCAAACACTATGGGCGGTAGTGGACCCCCTGCCGACCCTGTGGGTGGCATTGGACCCCCTACCGACCCTGTGGGCGGCAGTGGACCCCCTACCGACCCTGCGGGAGGTAGTGGACGCCCTACCGACCCTGTGGGCGGCAGTGGACCCCCTACCAACCCTGTGGGCGGCAGTGGACGCCCTACCGACCCTGTGGACGGTAGTGGACCCCATACCGACTCTGTGGGTGGCAGTGGACCCCATACCGACCCTGTGGGCGGTAGTGAACCCCCTACCGACCCTGTGGGCGGTATTGGACCCCCCTACCAACCCTGTGGGCGCTATTGGACCCCCTACCGACCCTGTGGGTGGCAGTGGACCCTATATACTAATCCTTTGGGTGATTCTGGACCCTATACTCATCCTGTGGGCGGCAATGGACGCCAAACACATCCAGTGGGTGTTATTGGACCCCATACTTATTCTGTGGGTGGTTGGAGCCCCATACCCATCGTGTGGGTGATAGTGGACGCCATACTCATCCTGTGGATGGTATTAAACTCCATACCCATCCTGTGGGTGGTTGTGAGCCCCATACCCATCCTGTGGGTGGTAGTGGACGCCATACACATCCAGTTGATGGTATTGGACCCCATACCCATCCTGTGGGTGGATGTGACCCCTATACCCATCCTGCGGGCGGTATTGGACCCCTTACCCACCTAACAGGTGATATTGGACCCTATACCCATCCAATATTTGGTATAGTAGACACCATACCATGCTGTTTGCAGTAGTTTACCCCATAAACATTCCAACGTAACATCGTTTTCTGTTAGCGTTCCTACAAAACATTCTTTAAAGATTTTTAAAGCATAAACTATGGTATAAAATATTGATTGGCGAAGCACTGTTATTCTATGTAATAATTTATAGTGCTTAATATAATTTACTAAGAACAACTAATATTTCTCAAAACAAAACTACGAGCCTTCAATAGGATGTAGCTGATCTGTAATATTATAAGAGCATGGACAATAGAAGGTAAATTTCACAACCCATGTGGGACCTGAAAACTACAATTTTCATTATAATTGAACCAATCACGACTATTCTGCTATCTACGTTGATGGACGGGTACTGTGAGACGTAAATTGGTACGTGAGGATGAGTTTGGGCCTTGGTAAAAAAGGCAACAGGGAATATATCACATATGTACTAAATCACATTCAACATATTGACTTTAAGCATTAAGTCATATATGTGCTGTCTTGTGTGAGAACAGGTTGAGGAATAAAGGGTAAGTGATCACTGGAGATAGATATTCAACAGTATATTAGGTAGACAAGTTTTAGCAGGTAGGTAGGCCGGCCAGCCGGCAGAGAGAGACAATGGACTGACAAATAGGTAGACGTTTTCTTCATGGATGGTAAACTATTATTAAAATGGTATGTACACATTTCCATGTGCGACATTCTTGTACACACACACACACACTGACCCACAGAGACTGCCCAAATATGTATACTAACAGCAGCAGCAGTTGGTGTTCCCAGGAAGGTCACCCATCCAAGTACTAACCAAATTCAACGGTGTTTAACCTGACAGATGTATGGGACGAAACGCAGTCTTCTCAAGGGGATAGGTAGGTAGTATGGCCGTTGCTATTGTATACAAGTAGTAAGTAATCACATGTGAGTGAGTGAGTGAGTCAAGATAATGGTAACTGCGGCGGGCAGGCAGGCGGAGGATACTCACACATAGCAGCCAATTCTCCATTAATGATAGTACTTATTGCCACTATTTAGTCAAATTAACCAACAACAAATGGACTACTACTACTATTACTACTGTTGCTCCAAAATAGAAATGTTGGGATGCCACCGCTGCCATTGATCTCGCACAAGTTGCTGCTGACAAATGACTTATCTTAGGCCTTGCATATGCCCTCTTAGGCTTCATTTAGTCAATACTTGTAACATCATTGAGTCGGGGGACAGGCAGACAGGCACTTTATACATACACATGTTAGGCTTATATCCAAACACCCACACCCCCACAATTAGTGGTTCTAACTAAGGTTCTTTTAGAGACTAACTAACCCTCACGCACTCACCACGCCCCAAGTAGCTAGCTTACTAACTTCTGGATACCTATTTACTGCTAGGTGAACAGAGGCATTCGGTGATAGGAAAGGCTACCAACAATTACAGCCCCTCTTCTATTTCTATTTCTACAAACCTAGCCTAAACTAACCTAACTTAACCTGCAAACCTAGCCTATTTCCTAGTCAAAACAAACATAACCTAATCTAACCTAACCTAACGTAACTAACTCCTGGATACCTATTTACTGTTAGGTGAATAGATGTATTCGGTGATAGGAAACGCTACCTACAATTACAGCCCTTCTTCTATTTCTATTTCTACAAACCTAGCCTATTTCCTAGCCTAAACTAACCTAACCTAACCTAATCTAACTAACTCCTGGATACCTATTTACTGCTACGTGAACAGAGAAGACACGCTACCAACAATTACTGCCCTATTTCTATTTCAACAAAAATAGCCTATTTCTTAGCCTAAACTAATCTAACCTAATTAAACCTAACCTAACCTAATCTAACCTTACCTATATATATACTTCACTACTCACTAACATCATCACTACCACACTACTCACTAACATCATCACTACCTCCCTACTCACCATCATCATCACTACCTCACCATCATCATCACTACCTCTTTACTCACCATCATCATCATTACCTCACTACTCACCATCATCATCACTACCTCTCTACTCACCATCATCATCATTACCTCACTACTCACCATCACTACCACACTACTCACCATCATCACTACCTCACTACTCACCATCATCATCACTACTTCTCAACTCACCACCATCATCATTTCCTCACTACTAACTAACATCATCTCACCATCATCAATACCCACCATCATCACTACCACACTACTCATAAACATCATCACTACCACACTACTCACCATCATCACTACCACACTACTCACTATCATCATCACTACCACACTACTCACCATCATCACTACCCACCATCATCATAACTACCACACTACTCTTAACCATCATCACTACTTCACTACTCACAATCATCATCACTACCTCACCATCATCATCACTACCTCACCATCATCATCACTACCTCACTATCATCATCACTACCTCACCATCACTACCTCACCATCATCACTACCTCACCATCATCATCACTACCTCACTACTCACCATCATCACTACCACACTACTCACCATCATCATTACCTCACTACTCACCATTATCATCACTACATCACTACTCATCATCACTACCACAATACTCACCATCATCATCACTACCACAATACTCACTATCAACATCACTACCACACTACTTAGCAACACCATCACTCCCTCACTACTCACCATCATCATCACTACCTCACTACACACCATCATCATCACTACCACACTATTCACTATCATCACTACCACACTACTCACCATCATCATCACTACCACGCTACTCACCATCATCAACACTACCACACTATTCACTATCATCTTCACTACCTCACTACTCACCATCATCGTCACTACCACACTATTCACTATCATCACTACCACACTATTCACTATCATCACTACCACACTACTCACCATCATCATCACTACCTCACTACTCACCATCATCATCACTACATCACTATCATCATCACTACCACACTACTCACCATCAGCATCACTACCACACTATTCATTATCATCATCACTACCTCACTACTCACAATCATCATCACTACCACACTACTCACCATCATCATCACTACCACACTTCACTATCATCATCACTACCTCACTAGTCACCATCACCACTACCACACTACTCACTATCATCACTTCTCACCATCATCATCACTACCTCACTACTCACCATCATCACTACCACACTACTCACTATCATCACTTCTCACCATCATCATCACTACCTCACTACTCACTCTCATCATCACTACCACACTACTCACCATCATCATCACTACCACACTATTCACTATCATCATCACTACCTCACTACTCAACATCATCATCACTACCACACTACTGACAATCATCACTTCTCACCATCATCATCACTACCTCACTACTCACTATCATCATCACTACCTCACCATCATCATCTCTACTCACTATCACTACCACACTACTCACCGAGAAGTGTGGTAGTGATGATGATAGTGAGTAGTGTGGTAGTGATGATAGAGAGTAGTGTGGTAATGATTATGTTTATGAGTAGTGTGGTAGTGATGATGGTGAGTAGTGATGATTGTGAGCAGTAATGATGATGATGATGGTGAGTAGTGAGGAAGTAATGATGTTAGTGAGTAGTGAGGAAATGATGATGGTGGTGAGTAGAGAAGTAGTGATGATGATGGTGAGTAGTGAGGTAGTGATGATGGTGAGTAGTGTGGTAGTGATGGTGAGTAGTGAGGTAATGATGATGATGGTGAGTAGAGAGGTAGTGATGATGGTGGTGAGGTAGTGATGATGATGGTGAATAGTGAGGTAATGATGATGATGGTGAGTAAAGAGGTAGTGATGATGATGGTGAGGTAGTGATGATGATGGTGAGTAGGGAGGTAGTGATGATGTTAGTGAGTAGTGTGGTAGTGATGATGTTAGTGAGTAGTGAAGTATATATATAGGTAAGGTTAGATTAGGTTTAATTAGGTTAGATTAGTTTAGGCTAAGAAATAGGCTATTTTTGTTGAAATAGAAATAGGGCAGTAATTGTTGGTAGCGTGTCTTCTCTGTTCACGTAGCAGTAAATAGGTATCCAGGAGTTAGTTAGAATAGGTTAGTTTAGGATAGGAAATAGGCTAGGTTTGTAGAAATACAAGAAGGGCTGTAATTGTAGGTAGCGTTTCCTATCACCGAATACATCTATTCACCTAACAGTAAATAGGTATCCAGGAGTTAGTTACGTTAGGTTAGGTTAGCTTAGATTAGGTTATGTTTGTTTTGACTAGGAAATAGGCTAGGTTTGCAGGTTAAGTTAGGTTAGTTTAGGCTAGGTTTGTAGAAATAGAAAAGGGGCTGTAATTGTTGGTAGCCTATCTAACCTAACCAAGGAACCTAACCAAGCAACCTAACCAACCAACCAACCTAAAAAGCAACCTAACCAAGGAACCTAACCAAGGAACCTAATCAACCAACCTAAAAAGCAACTTAACCAAGGAACCTAACCAAGGATCCTAACCTAACCCAACCAACCCAACTAACCTAACCACCTAACCAACGTAACCAACCAACCTAACCAATGTAACCAACCAACCTAACCAACCTAACCAATGTAACCAACCAACCTAATCTAACCAACCAACGTAACCAACCAACCAACCTAACCAACCTAACAAACCAACCTAACTAACCAACCAACCTAAGCTATCTAACCTAACCAACCAACCTATCCAACCAACATTAGCTATCTAACCTAACCAACCAACCTAAGCTATCTAACCTAACCAACCAACCTAAGCTATCTAACCTAACCAAGCAACCTAACCAACCAACCTAACCAAGCAACCTAACCAACCAACCTAACCAAAGAACCTAATCAACCATCCTAACCAACCAACCTAACCTAACCAACCAACCCAACCAACCTAACCTAACCTAACCAACCAACCAACCAACCAACCTAACCAACGTAACCAACCATCCTAATAAATGTAACCAACCAACCTAACTAACGTAATAACTTAACCTAACCAACCAACCTAACCAACCTAACCAAACCAACCTAACCAACCAACCAACCTAACCAACCAACCTAACCGACCAACCAACCAACCTAACTAACCAACCAACCTAAGCTATCTTACCAACCAACCTAACTAACCAACCATCCTAACCAACGTAAACTATCTAACCTAACCAACCAACCTAACTAACCTAACCAACCAACCTAAGCTATCTAACCTAACCAAGCAACCTAACCAACCAACCTAACCAAGCAACCTAACCAACCAACCTAAGCTATCTTACCAACCAACCTAAATAACCAACCATCCTAACCAACGTAACCTATCTAACCTAACCAACCAACCTAAGCTATCTAACCTAACCAACCAACCTAAGCTATCTAACCTAACCAAGCAACCTAACCAACCAACCTAACCAAGCAACCTAACCAACCAACCTAACCAAGAAACCTAACCAACCAACCAACCTAACCAACCTAAGCTATCTAACCAACCAACCTAATTAACCAACCTAACTAACCAACCAACCTAACCAACGTAAGCTATCTAACCTAACCCACCAACCTAACTAACCTAACCAACCAACCTAACCAACGTAACCAACCTAACCAACCAACCTAAGCAACCTAAGCAACCAACCTAAGCAACCTAACCTAACCAACCTAACCTAACCAACCAACCTAACCAACCAACCTAACAAACCAACCTAACTAACCAACCAACCTAACCAACCAACCTAACCAACCAACCTATCCAACCAACCTTAGCTATCTAACCTAAGCTATCTAACCTAACCAACCAACCTAAGCTATCTAACCTAACCAACCAACCTAAGCTATGTAACCTAACCAAGCAACCTAACCAACCAACCTAACCAAGCAACCTAACGAACCAACCTAACCAAAGAACCTAATTAACCAACCTAACCAACCAACCTAACCTAACCTAACCAACCAACCCAACCAACCTAACCTAACCTAACCTAACCAACCAACCAACCAACCTAACTAACGTAACCAACCATCCTAACCAACGTAACCAACCAACCTATCCAACGTAATAACTTAACCAAATTAACCTAAGCAACAAACCTAACCAACCTAACCTAACCAACCTAACCAACCAACCAACCTAACCAACCAACCTAACCGACCAACCAACCAACATAACTAACCAACCAACCTAATCAACCAACCTAAGCTATCTAACCTAACCAAGCAACCTAACCAACCAACCTAACCAACCAATCTAACCAAGGAACCTAACCAACCAACCAACATAACCAACCTAAGCTATCTAACTAACCAACGTAACTAACCAACCTAACTAACCAACCAACCTAACCAACGTAAGCTATCTAACCTAACCAACCAACCTAACTAACCAACGTAACTAACCTAACCAACCAACCTAACTAACGTAACCAACCTAACCAACCAACCTAAGCAACCTAAGAAACCAACCTAAGCAACCTAACCTAACCAACCTAACCTAACCAACCAACCTAACCAACCAACCAACCTAACCAACCTAACAAACCAACCTAACTAACCAACCAACCTAACCAACCAACCTAAGCTATCTAACCTAACCAACCAACCTATCCAACCAACCTATCCAACCAACCTTAGCTATCTAACCTAACCAACCAACATAAGCTATCTAACTTAACCAACCAACCTAAGCTATCTATCCTAACCAAGCAACCTAACCAACCAACCTAACGAAGCAACCTATCCAACCTAAAATAACCTAACCAACCAATGAACCTAACCAAACCTAACCAACCAACCAACCTAACCAACGCAACCAACCATCCTAACCAACGTAACCAACCAACCTAACCAACGTAATAACGTAACCAACTTAACCTAACCAACCAACCTAACCAACCTAACCTAACCAACCTAACCAACCAACTAACCTAACCAACCAACCTAACCAACCAACCAACCTAATTAACCAACCAACCTAATCAACCAACCTTAGCTATCTAACCAACCAACCTAACTAACCAACCTAACTAATCAACCAACCTAACCAACGTAAACTATCTAACCTAACCAACCAACCTAAGCAACCTAAGCAACCAACCTAAGCAACCTAACCTAACCAACCTAACCTAAACAACCAACCTAACCAACCAACCTAACAAACCAACCTAACTAACCAACCAATCTAACCAACCAACCTAACCAACCAACCTATCCAACCAACCTTAGCTATCTAACCTAACCAACCAACCTAAGCTATCTAACCTAACCAACCAACCTAAGCTATCTAACCTAACCAAGCAACCTAAGGTATCTAACCTAACCAAGCAACCTAACCAACCAACAAAACCAAGCAACCTAACCAACCAACCTAACCAACCAACCTAACCAAAGAACCTAATCAACCAACCTAACCAAGCAACCTAACCAACCAACCTAACGTAACCAAAGAACCAAATCAACCAAGCTAACAAACCAACCTAACCTAACCCAACCAACCTAACCAACCAACCTAACCAACCAACCTAACCAACCAACCAACCTAACCAACCAACCTAAGCTATCCAACCTAACCAACCTAAGCTATCTAACCTAACCAGCCAACCTAACCAACCAACCTAACCAACCAACCTAACTAACCTAACCAACCAACCTAAGCTATCTAACCTAACCAAGTAACTTAACCAAGCAACCTAACCAACCAACCTAACCAATGTAAGCTATCTAACCTAACCAACCAACCTAACCAACCAACCTAAGCTACCTAACCTAACCAACCAACCTAAGCTATCTAACCTAACCAACCAACCTAAGCTATCTAACCTAACCAAGCAACCTAACCAACCAACCTAACCAACCAACCTAACCAACCAACCTAACCAAGGAACCTATCCAACCAACCTAACCAACGTAAGCTATCAAACCTAACCAACCAACCTAACCAACGTAACCAACCTAACCAACCAACCTAAGCAAGCTAAGCAACCAACCTAAGCAACCTAACCTAACCAACCTAACCTAACCAACCAACCAACCTAAGCTATCTAACCTAACCAACCAGCCTAACCAAGCAACCTAACCAACCAACCTAAGCAACCTAAGCAACCTAACCTAACCAACCAACCAACCTAAGCTATCTAACCTAACCAACCAACCAAAGCTATCTAACCTAACCAAGCAACCTAACCAACCAACCTAACCAAGCAACCTAACCAACCAACCTAACCAACCAACCTAACCAAGCAACCTAATCAACCAACCTAACCAAGCAACCTAACCAACCAACCTAACCTAACCTAACCAACCAACCTAACCTAACCTAACCAACCCAACCTAACCTAACCAACCAACCCAACCTAACCTAACCAACCAACCCAACCTAACCTAACCAACGTAACCAACCAACGTAACCAACGTAACCAACCTAACCTAACCAACCAACCTAACCAACCAACCTAACCAACTTAACCAACCTAACCAACCAACCAACCTAACTAACCAATCAACCTAACCAACCAACCGAAGCTTTCTAACCTAACCAACCAACCTAACCAACCAACCTAAGCAACCAACCTAACCAACCAACCTTAGCTATCTAACCTAACCAAGCAACCTAACCAACCAACCTAACTAACCAACCTAACCAAGCAACCTAACCAACCAACCTAACTAACCTAACCAACCAACCTAAGCTATCTAACCTAACCAAGCAACCTAACCAACCAACCTAACTAACCAACCCAACCAAGCAACCTAACCAACCAACTAACCTAACCAACGTAACCAACCAACCTAAGCAATGTAACCTAACCTAACCTAAGCAATGTAACCTAACCTAACCTAAGGTTGAGCAACCTAACCTAAGCAACCTAACCTGAGCAACCTAACCTGAGCAACCTAACCTGAGCAACCTAACCTGAGCAACCTAACCTGAGCAACCTAACCTAAGCAACCTAACCTGAGCAACCTAACCTGAGCAACCTAACCTGAGCAACCTAACCTGAGCAACCTAACCTGAGCAACCTAACCTAAGCAACCTAACCTAACCTAACCAACCTAACCTGAGCAACCTAACCTAAGCAACCTAACCTGAGCAACCTAACCTAAGCAACCTAACCTAAGCAACCTAACCTAAGCAACCTAACCTAAGCAACCTAACCAACCTAACCTAACCAACCTAATTATGTTATTATATTATTATTATTATTATATTATTATTATATTATTATTATATTATTATTATTATTATTATATATTATATTATATTATTATTATATATTATATTATATTATTATTATACAACCTTATTATATTATCAACTCCCTTCTTATTATCTGACACGAACCTTCGGTTCGTGTCAGAGTCAATGAGTGTCCGTGTGCGTGTCCGTGTGAGTGTCCATGTCCGTGTATCTATGGGGTTTTGGGTCCAGGAAGCTATTTGTGTCGACCCAAATTGCCTCCCTTCTCCCCACCTGAAATCCAGGTGGATTGAAAGACCTGCCCGAGGTCAGTGGATCCAGGTATCCGTCCGTGGGCCCCCAGACTTCAACCCTTCCCCACATTCCAAGGAGTCGGTCAATCAATCTTCGGCTATCCAGAGAATCTATCGAAACTGATGCTCCTACAGGAGGGGACACACAGAGAAATCTGTGCCCTGTACTTACAACCGTTCCGACAGGCTCGAACGCAGGTCTATCCGGATTAAGAACTTTTTCTATCCGACTTGGCCACGCTGGAGTTACCTTCAGATTGAAATTTGGCACTTGTATTTATATCTCATAGCAAGGTTAGTTAGTGTCTATTTATCAACAGTTGCAATGATTGAGATGTTAAGTTGTTAATTTGTGTTGACAGTTAGAAATACCTGACAGCTTTGTTTGATAAGGTTGCAGTCCCGTGAGACAGTTTTATGAATGAATATTGGAGAATTTAGGCAAACTGACATGTGTGTGTGTGTGTGTGTGTGTACTCACCTAGTAGTGTTTGCGGGGGTTGAGCTCTTGCTCTTTGGTCCCGCCTCTCAACCGTCAATCAACAGGTGTACAGATTCCTGAGCCTATTGGGCTCTATCATATCTACACTTGAAACTGTGTATGGAGTCAGCCTCCACCACATCACCTCCTAATGCATTCCATTTGTCAACCACTCTGACACTAAAAAAGTTCTTTCAAATATCTCTGTTGCTCATTTGGGCACTCAGTTTCCACCTGCGTCCCCTTGTGCTAAATAGACTGTCTTTATCTACCCTATCAATTCCCTTCAGAATCTTAAATGTGGTGATCATGTCCCCCCTAACTCTTCTGTCTTCCACCGAAGTGAAGTTTAATTCCCGTAGTTTCTCCTCGTAGCTCATACCTCTCAGCTCGGGTACTAGGCTGGTGGCAAACCTTTGAACCTTTTCCAGTTTAGTCTTATCCTTGACTAGATATGGACTCCATGCTGGGGCTGCATACTCCAGGATTGGCCTGACATATGTGGTATACAAAGTTCTGAATGATTCTTTACACAAGTTTCTGAATGCCGTTCGTATGTTGGCCAGCCTGGCATTTGCCGCTGATGTTATCCGCTTGATATGTGCTGCAGGAGACAGGTCTGGCGTGATATCAACCCCCAAGTCTTTTTCCTTCTCTGACTCCTGAAGAATTTCCTCTCCCAGATGATACCTTGTATCTGGCCTCCTGCTCCCTACACCTATCTTCATTACATTACATTTGGTTGGGTTAAACTCTAACAACCATTTGTTCGACCATTCCTTCAGCTTGTCTAGGTCTTCTTGAAGCCTCAAACAGTCCTCTTCTGTTTTAATCCTTCTCATAATTTTAGCAGCGTCCGCAAACATTGAGAGAAATGAATCGATACCCTCCGGGAGATCATTTACATATATCAGAAACAAGATAGGACCGAGTACAGAGCCCTGTGGGACTCCACTGGTGACTTCACGCCAATCGGAAGTCTCACCCCTCACCGTAACTCTCTGCTTCCTATTGCTTAGATACTCCCTTATCCACTGGAGCACCTTACCAGCTCCACCTGCCTGTCTCTCCAGCTTATGTACCAGCCTCTTATGCGCACACACACACACACACTGGGTGTGTGTGTGTTTAAAAGTATGTATTAATTAATAATTAGTGTGGTGTTTCCAAATGAGTTTGTGAATGGTAAACAAGCAATGCAATATCTAATATGTGCTATTTTAGGCCTCGTTCTGTAAAATATATGTTTTACTAGTGATGGAAAATCCGGTTTGTTTTATTCCTCGTTTTATTTCAAGAATAAATAGTACATAGGCGAAGGAACGAAGGTTTTGGCTGGTTAAATATAGCGTTGTGGCCGCCATTTTCTGTGTTGGGCCGGGGAAGGGGGGGTGGTGATGGAGGGGGAGGAATGGGGGGTAGGGGTTCGGCGGCCTCCATTGTGGGGGGGTGTGTCTGGAGGAGCTACCGTGGGAAGTGTGGTGGGGGGGGGGGAGGGGAAGGTAGGGGGGATGGGTTGGCAGTTAGGTGTTTAAACGTAATTTTTCCAGATAGGTTATATAGGGCGAGGTGTTGAGGAAGGAATAAGAAAAGTGTTTGGGACTGAGTTGTATTAGTTGTTGTGATTGATGTTAGCATGAAGGTAGGTAGTTGAAATGTGTAAAGATTTGTTAATGAGATCATTTGGTTAATAATGTAGGAATAAAGGGTAAGTGATCACTGGAGATAGATATTCAACAGTATATTAAGTAGACAAGTTTTAGCAGGTAGGTAGGGCGGCCAGCCGGCAGAGAGAGACAATGGACTGACAAATAGGTAGACGTTTTCTTTATGGATGGTAAACTATTATTAAAATGGCATGTACACATTTCCATGTGCGACATTCTTGTACACACACACACACACACTGACCCACAGAGACTGCCCAAATATGTATACTAACAGCAGCAGCAGTTGGTGTTCCCAGGAAGGTCACCCATCCAAGTACTAACCAAATTCAACGGTGTTTAACCTGACAGATGTATGGGACGAAACGCAGTGTTCTCAAGGGGATAGGTAGGTAGTATGGCCGTTGCTATTGTATACAAGTAGTAAGTAATCACATGTGAGTGAGTGAGTCAAGATAATGGTAACTGCGGCAGGCAGGCAGGCGGAGGATACTCACACATAGCAGCCAATTCTCCATTAATGATAGTACTTATTGCAACTATGTAGTCAAATTAACCAACAACAAATGGACTACTAATACTACTACTACTGCTACTACTACTACTACTACTACTGTTGCTCCAAAATAGAAATGTTGGGCTGCCACCGCTGCCATTGATCTCGCACAAGTTGCTGCTGACAAATGACTTATCTTAGGCCTTGCATATGCCCTCTTAGGCTTCATTTAGTCAATACTTGTAACATCATTGAGTCGGGGGACAGGCAGACAGGCACTTTATACATACACATGTTAGGCTTATATCCAAACACCCACACCGCCACAATTAGTGGTTCTAACTAAGGTTCTTTTAGAGACTAACTAACCTTCACTCACTCACCACGCCCCAAGTAGCTAGCTTACTAACTTCTGGATACCTATTTACTGATAGGTGAACAGAGGCATTCGGTGATAGGAAAGGCTACCAACAATTACAGCCCCTTTTCTATTTCTATTTCTACAAACCCAGCCTAAACTAACCTAACTTAACCTGCAAACCTAGCCTATTTCCTAGTCAAAACAAACATAACCTAATCTAACCTAACCTAACGTAACTAACTCCTGGATACCTATTTACTGTTAGGTGAATAGATGTATTCGGTGATAGGAAACTCTACCTACAATTATAGCCCTTCTTCTATTTCTATTTCTACAAACCTAGCCTACACTAACCTAACCTAACCTAATCTAACTAACTCCTGGATACCTATTTACTGCTACGTGAACAGAGAAGACACGCTACCAACAATTACTGCCCTATTTCTATTTCAACAAAAATAGCCTATTTCTTAGCCTAAACTAATCTAACCTAATTAAACCTAACCTAACCTAATCTAACCTTACCTATATATATACTTCACTACTCACTAACATCATCACTACCACACTACTCACTAACATCATCACTACCTCCCTACTCACCATCATCATCACTACCTCACCATCATCATCACTACCTCTTTACTCACCATCATCATCATTACCTCACTACTCAACATCATCATCACTACCTCACCATCATCATCACTACCTCTCTACTCACCATCATCATCATTACCTCACTACTCACCATCACTACCACACTACTCACCATCATCACTACCTCACTACTCACCATCATCATCACTACTTCTCTACTCACCACCATCATCATTTCCTCACTACTCACTAACATCATCACTTCCTAACAACTCACCATCATCATCATCATCACTACTCACCATCATCAATACCCACCATCATCACTACCACACTACTCACCATCATCACTACCACACTACTCACTATCATCATCACTACCACACTACTCACCATCATCACTACCCACCATCATCATAACTACCACACTATTCTTAACCATCATAACTACCTCACTACTCACAATCATCATCACTACCTCACCATCATCATCACTACCTCACCATCATCATCACTACCTCACTATCATCATCACTACCTCACCATCATCACTACCTCACCATCATCATCACTACCTCACTACTCACCATCATCACTACCACACTACTCACCATCATCATTACCTCACTACTCACCATTATCATCACTACATCACTACTCACCATCATCATCACTACCACAATACTCACCATCATCATCACTACCACAATACTCACTATCAACATCACTACCACACTACTTAGCAACACCATCACTACCTCACTACTCACCATCATCATCACTACCACACTACTCACTATCATCACTTCTCACCATCACTACCTCACTACTCACCATCATCATCACTACCTCACTACTCACTATCATCATCACTACCATACTACTCACCATCATCATCACTACCACACTATTCACTATCATCATCACTACCACACTACTCACGATCATCATCACTACCTCACTACTCACCATCATCATCACTACCTCACTACTCACTATCATCATCACTACCACACTACTCACCATCATCATCACTACCACACTATTCACTATCATCACTACCTCACTACTCACCATCATCATCACTACCACACTACTCACTATCATCACTTCTCACCATCATCATCACTACCTCACTACTCACTATCATCACTACCACACTACTCACCATCATCATCACTACCACACTACTCACCATTATCACTACCTCACTACTCACTATCATCATCACTACCACACTACTCACCATCATCATCACTACCGCACTACTCACTATCATCACTTCTATCACTACTCACCATCAACATCACAACCACACTACTTAGCAACACCATCACTACCTCACTACTCACCATCATCATCACTACCACACTACTCACTATCATCACTACCACACTACTCACCATCATCATCACTACCACACTATTCACTATCATCATCACTGCCACACTACTCACCATCATCATCACTACCTCACCATCATCATCATTACCTCACTATCATAATCAATACCACACTACTCACCATCATCATCACTACCACACTATTCACTATCATCATCACTACCTCATTACTCACTATCATCATCACTACCACACTACTCACTATCATCACTTCTCACCATCATCATCACTACTCACTATCATCATCACTACCACACTACTCACCATCATCATCACTACCACACTATTCACTATCATCACTACCACACTACTCACTATCATCATCACTACCTCACTACTCACCATCATCATCACTATCATCATCATTACCACACTACTCACCATCAGTATCACTACCACACTATTCACTATCATCATCACTACTCACCATCATCATCACTCCCACACTACTCACTATTATCACTTCTCACCATCATCATCACTACCTCACTACTCGCCATCATCATCACTACCACACTATTCACTATCATCATCACTACCACACTACTCACCATCATCATCACTACCACACTTCAGTATCATCATCACTACCTCACTACTCACCATCATCATCACTACCACACTTCAGTATCATCATCACTACCTCACTACTCACCATCATCACTACCACACTACTCACTATCATCACTTCTCACCATCATCATCACCGGTCCTAACTCGGACCGCAGGTCCTGACTGGTTTGGAGTGGAGACGGGTTCAAGTAAAAAATGGGCACACAGGAAATGATTTTAACGTTCAGTAAACACTCACCGAGTGGATAACTGAATGCCCGACAGCCCGATACGGTGATGATGATAGTATGATTGATGATGATAACACTCACCGAGTGGATAACTGAATGTCCGACAGCCCGATACGGTGATGATGATAGTATGGTTGATGATGATAACACTCACCGAGTGGATAACTGAATGTCCGACAGCCCGATACGGTGTTGATGATAGTATGGTTGATGATGATAGTAATATTTTAAGATTGAGAAACTTTAAACTAAATGAGCACACATGTTGCGATTTTGCATTCAGTAAACACTTACTGAGTTGTAAACTGAATGACGGAGCTGGCCAATACAAGGTTTGTGATAGTAATATTTTTTTTTTTATTTACGATGGAGAAACTTTAAACTAAAAATGAGGTCACATGGAGGGATATCTATGTTCAGTAAACTGTTACTGAGATGTAAACTGGATGGTTGACCCACCCAATACATGGTTTGTGATAGTAATATTTTATTTTTTACGATGGAGAAACTTTAAACTAAAAAATGAGCTCGCATGGAGGGATGTCTATGTTCAGTAAACAGTTACTGAGCTGTAAACTGAATGGTTGAGCTACCGATACATGGCTGGTGATAGTAATATTTTATTTTTTACGATGTAGAAACTTAAAACTAAAAAAATGAGGTAGCATGGATGGATAACAATGTTCAGTAAACAGTTACGGAGTTGTAAACTGAATGGTAGTGTCATCCAATACCTGGTTACTGATAATAGTATTTCACGATGAGAAAACCTTATGACCACACATGTAGCGATTTTGCATTCAGTAAACACTTACTGAGTTGTAAACTGAATGCCGGAGCTGGCCAATACAAGGTTTGTGATAGTAATATTTTATTTTTTATTTACGATGGAGAAACTTTAAACTAAAAATGAGGTAACATGGAGGGATATCTATGTTCAGTAAACTGTTACTGAGATGTAAACTGGATGGTTGACCCACCCAATACACGGTTTGTGATAGTAATATTTTATTTTTTACGATGGAGAAACTTTAAACTAAAAATGAGCTCGCATGGAGGGATGTCTATGTTCAGTAAACAGTTACTGAGCTGTAAACTGAATGGTTGAGCTATCCGATACATGGCTGGTGATAGTAATATTTTATTTTTTACGATGTAGAAACTTTAAACTAAAAAATGAGGTTGCATGGATGGATAACAATGTTCAGTAAACAGTTACTGAGTTGTAAACTGAATGGTAGTGTCATCCAATACCTGGTTACTGATAATAGTATTTCACGATGGAAGAACCTTATCCTAAACTAAAAATGAGCTCACATGAAGAGATTTTCACTTACTGAGATGTTAACTGAATGCCTGAGCTATCCAATAGTAGTATTAGTTCAAGATGGAAAACTTAAAACTAAACTAAAATGAGCGCACATGAAGTGATTCTCACGTTCATTAAACACTTACTACGTTGTTAACTGAATGTCTGAGACATTCAATACATGGTTGATGATATCCGTATTAATGACATTGATAATAAGAGGTCTTGAACTAGATACGGGCAGGGGGGCAGCAAAGCTGCGATATTGAAAAGAAACTGAACTGAATTTGAAAATTGATTAATATATGTAATGTGAAGCCAGTCTACTGGAAAACAGTAAGCAAACTTTATTTGAAAAAGAATATGAGAAGACTGTAAAGCTGGGGGGCAAGAAAATGATAAAAATAAGAAGTGATGATCTTCATAAACATAACATAAGATATTCATGACCGTAATTAATACAGTGTGAACTCTCTTAAACTATGCACACCATGAAATCTCGTCACTATGCATAACTTGTCACTCTGCGAAACAAATTATTGACTATAGTGCGACAGTGAGAATAAAAATGACCACTTATGTTTTGGAGTGCTATTTTAGTCAAGAAATACTGTAAAGGATGATTATTGACTATAGGGAATTTCGCGGACTGCTGGTGTTTGATGTGTTGAACTGCTTAAAGGAAGCATATTTGCTAGAAAAAATTCCTGTGAAATAATGCTTGTTATATGTTTTGACTACCTAGCTAATAGCATATTGCATGGCTAATAATGAAATGAAATGTCACATTTTTGTCTGACTCACTTTGCACGAGTGAAGAGAAAACATTGAAAAACTGGCAAAGGTTGAAAACTCTGTGAAATCATATCTGTTATGATAAGTTTTGACTAGCTGCAAGCTATGTTTGCCTTCTCTCTCTCTCTAATCTACACACACGATATGAAATGTGAATTTGTTGACTGAAAGGAGATTGATGATGATACGAATAGTAATTGCCGACATTGAGCATATTCTCAAAAACGTAGTTTCTGCAAAAAAAAATAACATTAAATTAGATGCGAGCTGCGATTTGAAAACAGAAGATGTGTGATGTGTGGCTTATTGTGTGGACTCTGGAGATATGATCTCCACATATAATTTTCTCAAGAAAGCGGTAATATTTTTCTTGTGTTTGGATGTAATGGCTAAACATGGATGACATTTTCAATAATGTTATTTGCTCATCCGACAAAGTTGATTTTCCCCGTTACGTTACATTGTGTTACAGAGGGCTAAAACTGGTAGACCATAATATTCATATGGAAGGAGATGTAATGGAGATGGACTAAGTCCTACTTTATTTAAAAATGTCATTTTGGGCTGTAAAAGTTGATTTGCGTTACGTTACATTGTGTTAGAGGGCTAAAACTGGTAGAGGTCAATATTATATGGTAAGAGATGTGCTAAGTCATACTTTCATTTAAAAATGACATTTTGGACTGCAAAAAGTCGATTTGCGTTACGTTACGTTGTGTTACATTGTGTTACAGCGGGCTAAAAGGGGTAGACATCAATTATTTATATGGCAAGAGATGTAATGGAAATGGGCTAACCCTCACTTTCCGTTTCAAAATGACATTTTGGACTGCAAAAAGTTGATTTGTGTTACGTTACGTTGCGTTACATTGTGTTACAGAGGGCTAAAAGGGGTAGAAGCCAATATTTTATATGGTGAGAGATGTAATGGAGATGGGCTAACCCTCACTTTCCGTTTCAAAATGACATTTTGGACTGCAAAAAGTTGATTTGCGTTACGTTACGTTGCGTTACATTGTGTTACAGGGGGCTAAAAGGGGTAGACGCCAATATTTTATATGGTGATAGATGTAATGAAGATGGACTAAGTCACACTTTCATTTAAAAACGATATTTGGTCTGTAGAAAGTTGATTTGCGTTACGTTACGTTACGTTACATTGTGTTATAGAGGGTTAAAACTGGTATACCGTAATATTCATATGCTATGAGATGTAATGGAGATATTGTGTTTGGCTAAATGGGGTACACATTTCAATAATGATATTCGGACAACAGCCAGAAAGTTGATCTCCACGTTACTTAATGATGATATAATGCGATGCAATCGTGTGCTAATATTTTATTTGTGTTAGAATGTAAGGGCTATAGGAGTTTGTCTAGACTTGCATACATTTTCAAACGCTATTTATGTAGGCAGTAGAAAGACTGGTTTCCCATTACGCTACATTGACTGTGTTACAAGAACTGAAAATAGCCATAGTCCAGAGCTATTTCACTATCGACTCACCCGGTCTTATTCTCATCGATTGGTGTTTACATTGGATGATGTAGGTCTTAAGAGAGACAGCCTTGAACTCGGGGACAATGAACAAGTCAATTTAATAATAGTATCAAGACTGTGTTTTTCCATATTGTCGTATATATGTTTACTCGCCTAATGGAGAGAGAATGAACGGCGCGTTTGAGGTAAAGCGAGGACTGACCGTGATGTGTATGTTTGTTTTACCACCGTGAATATGAAGCTATATTATGCCATGTCTATCAGTTGTTGAATAAAGGCTTACGTTATGTTATGTGATACAAGAACTAAACAAGCTTGTGCTAATCTTTTATTGTGTTTGGATGGTGTTAAACATGGTTTACATTTCATTATTCAGACATCGGACAGAAAGTTGCTCGTTACTCTTAAAATGATATTGGGCAAAGAAAGAAGTTAGCATATTGGTCGTGTTACCTTACAAGGTTATAAGGGTGAGAGTGATGGGGCTCGAAAATTGACATTAGTGGTCATCCTCTGATGCGCTGTCAGTCTAAGTGAAATGGAGAAAGATACGTGAACAGCGGCAGCAGGAGAAAGGAAATGATGTTACTTTCCCCCAACTATTAAATGATCTGGAGAGAGAGAGAGAGAGAGTCCACTGAGTGCTATGTATATCCCACGCAGTTGTGTTTACATCAAATTAAGATTTTTTATAATAATAAGATTGAAGACCAGCTTATGACTGGATATTCTTAAAAAAAATGCTATTTGAGCAAAGAATGATGATACTAAGGCTTAGCACAGAACACTTGGTCTGGGAAGGGAGCAGTGATGGTTTGGCCATGGAGGGGGGTGGTAGGGATATGGGTTTGGTGGGGGTGGACGGGGAGAGGGTAAGGCTGGCCCATTACCTCGTCCATCTCACTACGCCTCAAACCACCACGAAGGTTGGACCTCAGCGAAAGGGGCTGCCGGTTCATTCATTCAGGAGTCTTGCTATGATAACGCCAGTTGTGTGATACAACCTCTGCACAACAGTAATGGCTGTAGGAAGAAGAGGTGATGGAGACATGCATACATTTCAATTATATTTATTTGAGCCAGCAGATGTTGTGATCACAGTTAACAAGAATAATTTGTAGGTAGAGATCGCGTCTCCGTGACGATGTGAAATGTTTCTCTCTTTTAGTAAACGATAACCTACTGACTTTGACTGAGGTCAAACTCCCAGGACTGCATTTTGGAATTTGTATGTTGCGCTCATGGCTCACCTTTGAGAAAGAACATTGTCACACTCAATGCTATGTGCTGGTGTGAGCTGTGTCAGGAGAGAGTATGGTATGCCATATTGCTGTCACTCCCAACAGTGTGGTGGTGGTGATGGTATGTGTGTATGTCCTGCTATGTGGATGGAGGGGGGGGGGAGGGGGGCATGACTGACTGACTATGTTAGAGGTTGATGATGACATTCGCAACAGTTAGACCTCAGCCTTTGAAAAGGTAACCCATGTGGACATGTGGTGTCGCTCTTCATAGCTACGTGGTAGGCATAGCCCACATATCCTTAGCGCTCTGGAAGCAGGGAGGGTACATAAAACTGTCATTCTTTAAGAAAAAAATAATGACTACTTTCACACACACAAACCCACTGCCAGCTGTTACCTCCCTTTCCCCTCCTTCTCCCCCTCCAATCTTAAGACCCTGCTCTCTCACGCTCCCCTCAACACTTCCTGCCCATGTACGGGGAGAACTAATGGACGTCATTGATATCCTCTCAGGTATTGGGACTCCCCCCTCCCTTCACAACATAACCTACACTCCTCCTCTTCCCCCTCCTCTTCCTCCCTACATGACTGCATACCAACCACTTAGCTTCCAACCCCAACATGACACTCTCTCAAGTGACGCCTGGCCGGATGCCACGCGTCATAACATCCGGGAAATTCCCCCAAACCCTTTGTGACTAGAGCGACGAGCTGCGACTACGACGACGGTGCACCACCTGGCACCCAACAACATGACTTCCCCTCGTTCCTGACCACATACCATAACACCAGACGCTCACACGCGTCCGAAACGGGCCAAACTTCCAGGAAAATCCCCCCCAAAACCCTCTAGGACTACGACGATGCACTGCGACTACGACAACGCGCGTCACCTGTCCAGCTGGCACTCACGAGTGCCACCTGGGCAGGTGGCGCGCGTCGTTGTAGTCGCACTTTACACTACTCGTATGGGCGTTAATCTACGACTCTAATATGACTCACTGGCTGCTGGCGTCATCCAAAAGGCTGACTCACTTAAGGCTGAACTGGACACCGTCCATCCAAGACTTAGTAAAGACTGGCTTAGTGATCTTAAAGACCCCTCCCCCCCTGCAGGTCCAGGCTGAGGGCAACACAGCTCGTAGCAGATGCAACAGCATAAAACCATCTCAGTATAATTGTTTGCAACATTGCCATGAGTTTAGCAACACTCTTTTACCCATTCACATGCATTTTTAGCCCCATTGCCATACTTTTTTTACCCTATTGCCATACTTGTTTACCCTATTGCCATACTTTTTTTACCCTATTGCCATACTTTTTTTACCCTATTGCCATACTTTTTTTACCCTATTGCCATACTTTTTTTACCCTATTGCCATACTTGTTTACCTATTGCCATACATTTTTTACCCTATTGCCATACTTTTTTTACCCTCTTGCCATACTTTTTTTTACCCTATTGCCGTACTTTTTTTACCCTATTGCCATACTTTTTTTTACCCTATTGCCATACTTTTTTTTACCCTATTGCCATACTTTTTTTTACCCTATTGCCATACTTTTTTTACCCTATTGCCATACTTTTTTTACCCTATTGCCATACTTTTTTTACCCTATTGTCATACTTTTTTTACCCTATTGCCATACTTTTTTTACCCTATTGCCATACTTTTTTTACCCTTTGCCATACTTTTTTACCCTATTGCCATACTTTTTTTACCCTTTGCCATACTTTTTTACCCCCCATTGCCATACTTTTTTACCCCCATTGCCATACTTTTTTCCCCATTGCCATACTTTTTTTCCCCATTGCCATACTTTTTTCCCCATTGCTATGCATATCAATCATTGCTTAAAAACATATATTTGAAGGAAATTAAGACTTAATTATTGGTAGCATTTGCAAGTAAAAGGTTATACAAAACAAATAATAGGGTGAAAGACAGACTTTTTAGCGTGAAGAAACAGCTTCAGCGTCAAGAAACAAAAACAGCTTCAGCGTCAAGAAACAAAAAAGGCTTCAGCGTCAAGAAACAAAAACAGCTTCAGCATCAAGAAACAAAAACAGCTTCAGCGTCAAGAAACAAAAACAGCTTCAGCGTCAAGAAACAAAAACAGCTTCAGCGTCAAGAAACAAAAACAGCTTCAGCGTCAAGAAACAAAAACAGCTTCAGCGTCAAGAAACAAAAACAGCTTCAGCGTCAAGAAACAAAAGCAGCTTCAGCGTCAAGAAACAAAAGCAGCTTCAGCGTCAAGAAACAAAAACAGCTTCAGCGTCAAGAAACAAAAACAGCTTCAGCGTCAAGAAACAAAAACAGCTTCAGCGTCAAGAAACAAAAACAGCTTCAGCGTCAAGAAACAAAAACAGCTTCAGCGTCAAGAAACAAAAACAGCTTCAGCGTCAAGAAACAAAAACAGCTTCAGCGTCAAGAAACAAAAACAGCTTCAGCGTCAAGAAACAAAAACAGCTTCAGCGTCAAGAAACAAAAACAGCTTCAGCGTCAAGAAACAAAAACAGCTTCAGCGTCAAGAAACAAAAACAGCTTCAGCGTCAAGAAACAAAAACAGCTTCAGCGTCAAGAAACAAAAACAGCTTCCGCACCAAGAAACAAAAACAGCTTTAGCATAAAGGAACAAAGACAGCTTCAGCGTCAAGAAACAAAGACAGCTTCAGCGTCAAGAAACAAAAACAGCTTCAGCGTCAAGAAACAAAAACAGCTTTAGCATGAAGGAACAAAAACAGCTTCAGCGTCAAGAAACAAAAACAGCTTCAGCGTCAAGAAACAAAAACAGCTTCAGCGTCAAGAAACAGAAACAGCTTCAGCGTCAAGAAACAAAAACAGCTTCAGCGTCAAGAAACAAAAACAGCTTCAGCGTCAAGAAACAAAAACAGCTTCAGCGTCATGAAACAAAAACAGCTTCAGCGTCAAGAAACAAAAACAGCTTCAGCGTCAAGAAACAAAAACAGCTTCAGCGTCAAGAAACAAAAACAGCTTCAGCGTCAAGAAACAAAAACAGCTTCAGCGTCAAGAAACAAAAACAGCTTCAGCGTCAAGAAACAAAAACAGCTTCAGCGTCAAGAAACAAAAACAGCTTTAGAATGAAGGAACAAAGACAGCTTCAGCGTCAAGAAACAAAAACAGCTTCAGCGTCAAGAAACAAAAACAGCTTCAGCGTCAAGAAACAAAAACAGCTTTAGCATGAAGGAACAAAAACAGCTTCAGCGTCAGGAAACAAAAACAGCTTCAGCATCAAGAAACAAAAACAGCTTTAGCGTCAAGAAACAAAAACAGCTTCAGCGTCAAGAAACAAAAACAGCTTCAGCGTCAAGAAACAAAAACAGCTTCAGCGTCAAGAAACAAAAACAGCTTCAGCGTCAAGAAACAAAAACAGCTTCAGCGTCAAGAAACAAAAACAGCTTCAGCGTCAAGAAACAAAAACAGCTTCAGCGCAAGGAAACAAAAACAGCTTCAGTGTCAAGAAACAAAAACAGCTTCAGCGTCAAGAAACAAAAACAGCTCCAGTGTCAAGAAACAAAAACAGCTCCAGCGTCAAGAAACAAAAACAGCTTCAGCGTCAAGAAACAAAAACAGCTTCAGCGTCAAGAAACAAAAACAGCTTCAGCGTCAAGAAACAAAAACAGCTTCAGCGTCAAGAAACAAAAACAGCTTCAGCGTCAAGAAACAAAAACAGCTTCAGCGTCAAGAAACAAAAACAGCTTCAACGTCAAGAAACAAAAACAGCTTCAGCGTCAAAAAAACAAAAACAGCTTCAGCGTCAAGAAACAAAAACAGCTTCAGCGTCAAGAAACAAAAACAGCTTCAGCGTCAAGAAACAAAAACAGCTTCAGCGTCAAGAAACAAAAACAGCTTCAGCGTCAAGAATAAAAACAGCTTCAGCGTGAAGAAACAAAAACAGCTTCAGCGCCAAGAAACAAAGACAGCTTTAGCATGAAGGAACAAAAGCAGCTTCAGCGACAAGAAACAAAGACAGCTTTAGCATGAAGGGACAAAAACAGCTTCAGCGCCAAGAAACAAAGACAGCTTTAGCATGAAGGAACAAAAACAGCTTCAGCGCCAAGAAACAAAGACAGCTTTAGCATGAAGGAACAAAAACAGCTTCAGCGTGAAGAAACAAAGACAGCTTTAGCGTGAAGGAACAAAAACAGCTTCAGCGCCAAGAAACAAAAACAGCTTTAGCATGAATGAACAAAGACAGCTTCAGCGCCAAGAAACAAAAACAGCTTTAACATGAAGGAACAAAGACAGCTTCAGCGTCAAGGAACAAAGACAGCTTCAGCGTGAAGAGTGAAAGAGATAGAGGCCCCAAGAGACTCCACACCTTAAAATATATATAAGATAAAGTTTAAAATACAAATGTAGCTCTTCCAAACCACTTTTATTTTGCTGTAGTGGCTAAACTGTATGAACCAAACCCAGCAATATTAGAAGCATGGACACCAACACCCAAATAGAACAAGTAGTGGGAAGACATTTGAAATTGAATTATTTGACGGTTGACAATACCGTTAACCGTCATGGTTCAAATTTGAAAGGAGGTAGGGATTTAAAATTTAATTATTTAATGGTCTAAAAATACACCACAACGATAGACGTGGATATATATATACACTGAGAAGTATAACTCCCCTTTTTTGCTGTATACTGAGAGTATACTTTAGTCCAGTATACTTGTGGTCACCTTAAGAACCTTCCAGATAGGCCTTAGGCCTTAAAGACAAGCGTCAATGTAAGGATGACATGTGCAGCCACAGATGTACTTGTAGCAGACACGGAGAATGTCTCCAGTAGCCTCTTCTCCCTCACAACACTATTCTAACAACTCCGCCCAATGAACTTTTCAAAATAATTAGTTCTACCCTTACCCATTTTCCCTCATAAAAAGGCCTTGTTATCTCATCAGAAGTAACAAGACTTTTCATAATGTTGTACTTAGAATCTATAGACTATAAATTACTCATTACTTTACTCTGTGTCATAGAAAACGGCTTGAAGGTTTGTGGGTGCCTACCATTTGCATAAACAGCAAACCAATTTCGTTTTTTGCTGGTCCTGTTGATTCTTTCTAATTTTCAATTGCTTTCCTTATTTGCAATAAATTATTATTTTGGTGGATATGTTGAGATTACTGAGCTGTCTGTCATGAGTGTGGGGGGGGGGGGGGGGAGGGAGGAGCTGGGCCGCCTACAGCCACTCCGACTGTCCCACCACTCGGCTGTTAAAGGCTTTGTCTCAGGTTAGTGTGGGTCACCCAGGTGTGGGAGGAGACACAGGTGTGGGTGTTGGTGCAGGTGTGGGAGACCATGTAGGTGTGGAGGACCACAGATACTAGGGGGGGGGGGGGAAATGACGATGATGTGTGAGATGATGAGTGTGGCATGTGATATTGGTACATATGAGGCTGGGTGTTTAGAAATATGTGGTTTTGGGGGGTGAGTGAACTGTGAGGGTGAGAGTGAGTGAACTGGTTGAGGGCTGAGTGAGAGTGAGTGACTGTGAGAGAGGGTGAGTGAACTGTGAAGGTGAGAGTGAGTGGCAGTGAGAGAGGGTGAGTGAGAGTGAATGGACTGTGAGAGGGGTGAATGAGTGGGTGGAGGTTGGTGTGAAATGTCAGCAGGTGAGAGGGTCCACAGTAGTTTCCCCTTACCCCCTCCCCTTCCCCCTCATCCACCTACACTTTCATCCTCATCCACCTGCCTCTTCACTCCAGGACCCCCCCACTCATCTGCCCTTTCCTCATAACTCCTCATCTGCCAGTGGCACTCACCTCCCCCCCCCTACATCTGAGTGCCTCACACACACTTGTATGCCGTTAGCAGGTGTGTGTGTGTGTGACGTGTGTATGAAGCCCTCATGTATGCTGCCCTCACGTCTATGCTTCCCATATGAGTATGCTGCACAGGCACATGTGCAGTCTGCGAGCCTGTGTCATCCACGCTCCTATGCCTCATGACACTCGTGAGGTACACATACACACACACTCATTCCGCCCACATACTCATGCCGCCCACATACTCATGCCTTCCATGGACTCATAGCACCGCCAAACCCATGAGTGTTCATCAATAAACACTCGGGCGTAATAGACGCATTCCAGCACATATGTACGCCCGCACATACGTACACCCGCACGTACGTACGTCCGCACATATGTACGCCCACACGTACACACTGGGAAGCATACACGAACCGCCCTCTCAGACCACCTCGGTAGTTATCTAAGTATTTGCGATGGTCCGAAAGCATATTACGGTTTCAGTGATAGCCTACTGACAAACAGGGAAATGAACCTTTGTCCTAAACAGAAATTATTCTCAAGTTATACATTTATTGTAATATAAATCCAGACGGGACACCACGAGCGAAGCTCTCGTCATGTAAGTACATTTAGGTAGTTACGCACACACACATATATGTAAACAAAACACAGCCTGTTATACAGGAATTGTAGGTTTATATCTACAGATGACTGGAAGGAAAAGAGACCACGTGGTTTAAGCTGTATATATATATATATGTTGTTGTTGTTGAGTTAGGGGCGACGACGATCGTGGGATCGGATGCGCCCCGGCGTACCCGTGAAGGGTGAATCGCAAAGCCAGAAAAGGCGAAACGCCAAGCCAAAACGCGAAACGAGTGGCGCCAAGCACTAGAAACTAATATGCCACACGGCAAAGCTACGCACAAAGGGAGAGGCAGAAGCACATAATAGAACAGGGCAAAGAAACAGCCAGAAGGGCACACAGCATGTCAGAGCAAATACACAGGAAATCAGAGCACAAACTTGCCCGGGAACTTGGCCCGCGGGAACCTTACATTGAACGCCTCCCAGAGCACCCATTGCCAAGGGTCTCGTCCATCCACCGGGGACGCCATAACATCCGGAACCGGGGCAACAAACACCTGCAAACTGGGGACCCAGATGGTAGTACTCATGAGGCGAGAAATCGCCCCTCGCTCCCACAGGAAAGGAACTTGCCCCCCACGAAAGCACTCCGGTCCGTCAGACAGCAGTAACTCTGCAATCTTCGACCAGTGACCCGGTGGCATCACAGACGCCGGCAACACGTCCCCCAGGGCCCCAACGCGCACCCGCACCACAGGGGTACCCGCGGCCCCGGGCACACCACCAGACGACAGCAGGGAACCCGGACGGCGCGCATCCTTCCGTAACGTCACCACCAGGCCACGCCCAGCACCAGAGTCCACACCATCCCTGGCAGCGGAAGCCACCACCCCCCACTGTGGAGAGTCCCCCAGCGGAGAAAGAACCGAAGACACGTCCGAGACACAGGCACCAGCACCGGCAGGCACATGGACCTCCGCCACCATGAACCGCGGAGACATCGACGCATCCGTGTTCACACTGTCAACACCCGAAGCCCCACAGTCACTGAAGTCACCAGCGTCGGCCCAGGAAGAAGACGAACGCCGGGAACGTTTGGGCACCAGCCGGATATCGTCCGAGCCGATAAGTGACCCAGAAACACGGGTACCACGAGCCAAAGGAACCGACGCCAGGACGGCAGCAGCCTCTACCACAGGGGGAACCGGGCCACACACAGCAGGAGGCTCTGCAGCCACCCCAGCACCAAGCACATCCGGGACCCGAGTCACAGACACAGGGCCAGGCGCAGCATCAGAAGACGAGGGAGAAGACAGCGACGTCACACAGGGGGCTCCAGGAAGGCCCACGGGAGCAGCTGGAACAGCGACAAGATCAGGCAGACCAACCGACGGTACCTCAAGAACTGGAGGAGGGACGGCACCAACCGGAGGAACGGCAGGCGCCGTCAGGGAAGCTGCAGCAGCAAACGGGACACGCACCACCTCATCAACGTCACCAGAGACTGCCTCCAGAGGGAGCGGCGGGAAATCCTCGTCGCGGAACAAGTTGACAGGAGCAGCAGGGGCCTCAGAGCACCCGGCAGCCTGATGCCCCAACAGGCCACACCGGAAACAGGTACGAGGCTGCCGGGCATAATACACCCGGACGTAGTACCCCATAAGCCGGACAGAAGAAGGTATATCCGACCGCAGGCGCATAACGTGACATTTATGTCTCGGTCTGGACATAACATTTGTCACGTTATGTCCAGACCGAGTGAGATGGCCCGGAAAGTGGAGTTGGAAATTCTGTTGGACGACATATTCGACCTCGAGACACAAAAGAAGGCCACTACCAAAGATACCTTACAAGCAGAACTTATTGCGGAAGGAGGAAAGAATCGAGGCAACTACAGAAGCACCATACTGTCCCCCGAGCTCAAAGCGGCAGCTAAGAGCCTTCGTGAGAACAAGGAGATAGTTGTCAGGAGAGGTGACAAGTCGCCAATATACGTCATTCTTAAAAAAGACGAATATCTGGCGAAAATGAACCTCATACTCTCTGACCAAACTAAATTCCAAAGGGTAACGAAGGACACTACAGCCGAATTGAAAGCAAAGGTCAACGAACTGATCGAAACTGTGAATGCCAAGAAATCCGGACTCCACCTGCCAAAGGTTATTGGGGAATATAAACCTGGATATGCGTATGGAAATGTCAAGACACACAAGCCTGGAAACCCACTTCGGCCAATCATTAGCCAGATACCCACACCCACGTACAGACTGGCGAAGCGACTCAACGGCCTGCTGACTCCTTATGTCCCTTGCGCCTTCAGCCTGAAGTCTCCAAAGGAATTTGTTGACTTACTGCGGGGCACACGGGCCACAGGGATAAGAGCCTCGTTGGATGTAGAATCCCTGTTTACCAACGTACCTGTGGACGAGACAATCGGGATGATAGCCGACAGAGTGTATCGTGATCCGGCCTGCACTCCTCTTGACATACCAGAAAACATTCTGAGGAAACTACTCCAAGCTTGTACTAAAGAGGCACCCTTCTTGAACCCGGATGGGCACATGTATAAGCAAGTAGATGAGGTCGCCATGGGTTCCCCCCTAGGTGTCCTGTTTGCAAACTTCTACATGGGTACCATCGAGCAAAAAAGTCTTAGTCGAAATGAACTTGAAACCGGCCATATACAGCAGGTATGTTGACGACATTTTTACACAGGTACCTGATGTCAGACATCTGCAGGAGCTGAAGGAGGCATTTGAGCAGAGTTCCGTGCTGCGTTTCACTTACGAGATGGAAAAGGATGGGAAGCTGCCCTTTCTAGATGTAACAGTCATGGAAAAGAGCGGAGGTTTCCACACTGCAGTCTACACTAAGGAAACGAACATAGGAATGTGCCTAAATGCCAACAGCAACTGCCCAGACAGGTACAAGAGGAGTGTTGTTAACGCTTATGTCGACCGTGCTCTCAGCCACAGCTCAGAATGGAAGCTAGTCAACGAAGAACTCTGTAGGGTAAGGCAGGTCCTAGTCAACAACGGCTTCTCCAATGGTTTCGTCGAAGACATCATAAGAAGGAAAGTGAAACGCCATGCAACCTCTGAAGAGACAACCAACACAACACCTATACCCCCTATTAGACTATTTAACAGGAACTTCTTTTCAACAGCTCATAAAACGGAGGAAAGGGTCCTGAAAGATATTGTTAATAGAAACGTTATCCCTACAGACAAAAATCAGAGGATACAACTGACGATTTACTATAAAACCAGAAAAACGGCCAGCCTACTCATGAGAAACTCTCCAGACACAAAGCAGAACGCTTTAAAAGAGACCAACGTCGTCTATGCCTTCAAATGCCCTCTTGGGGACTGTAAGCTCCAAAAAAAACAGTATATAGGCAAGACAACAACATCTCTTTCTAGGCGTTTAACGATGCATAAGCAACAGGGCTCCATTAAGGAACATATAATCTCTTCCCACAACCAGACCATCACCAGAGAAGTCTTAACAAACAACACAGAAATCATCGATAGATACAGCGATAGCAGGCGGCTTGACGTCTGCGAGGCTCTACACATCAAGAGGCCGTCTACACATCAACACCAGCAATCAACAGCCAATTAATGCACAAATATATTCTACCCACCTCAAGACTCCGCTCCAATATAGAAGCATCAAGAAATATGGACCAATAGGCTTTCTACAAATCACTTCCATTCAATACCCATTGTTTCGTGTTCTGTCTTGTGTTTAGGAATTTAATACCCTATTAATACCACCTCACCCCATCCACCTCACTCAAATGTAGTTATAAACAAATCGAAGATGTGTATGTTCTATTCAGATGCGTATGTGTAAGCTAAAGTCTTTGAAAATGTAATAAGTTTTACGAAACGCGCTCAAGTGTCGCGTCAGACTAGAAATAAAAATGAATTTTGGAGAATTGATTTTTGAATTACCACCAACAGTGAAAAGAAACGTACGAAAGATCGAGAAAATTCGTGTTAGAATTATTAACCTTACTTTTTCGGTCATATTTAATAATATATGTCTACAGGAAAGACTGCTACCAAAATATACTAATATATATATATATATATATATATATATATATATATATATATACATATATATATATATATATATATATATATATATATATATATATATATATATATATATATACATATATATATATATATATATAAATATATATATATATATATATATACATATATATATATATATATAAATATATATATATATATATATATATATATATATATATATATATATATATATATATATATATATATTTATATTATAATAATAATAATACTAATAATACACATGAGAGGATGTGCAGTGACTTAACATCTAACATATTCAGAAATTAGAGTAGGGGTACCGAGTGATGTCTGGGGCCAGAGTTGAATATTGTCCTAATAGCAGCTTTGTGTTGAGTAATTAGAGGACGTAAATGATTTTGGGTAGTAGAACCCCAAGCACAAATGCCATAGTTGAGATAAGGAAAGATGAGGGAGTAATCATCATTAAAGTGATGATTGTCATAGATACTAGATAACTGGTTTAGGTCTGAGTCAATACTAGTTTGCAAAAGCGGACTGTTTGACAGAAAAAAAAGCAAAACCAGATAATTATAAAAAGATCTAGATATATAAAAAGAATATATATAATTATACACAAAATGAAGTAGGTTGCTTAAAGGTATTTTCAATAGATGGCCAATACAAATCAACTAAGAATTAATAATTCTATAAAATAAAAACTTACTTACTATGATATTATAATTACAAATATAATTAATTACTTAAGTTACACTAAAACAAAATGAGGTAGAATAGCTAGAGCTACACTCAGGTAAACTGTATGATACAGTTTAAACTAGAGGACACAGGCAAAGCCAGTGTTCAAATGGAATAAGGGAGCATTGAGTATATAAAAAATATAGCAGAAAACAAGAAAAAAGAAAATAACAAGATGACAATTTAAAAATATAAAATTGAAACTTGTTAAATAGAAAGACAGAGCTATAGTACACATTGGTCGTTAGATGAGACTATAGTTTTTATTCTGGTTATTCAGCTGGTATCCCACAGTCATTCAGGAAAGAATTGAGGTGAGCTTCAGTGGTTATTACATAGGTTTTTCCAGCGTCAGACTTCCTAGCTATAATTTTACCATCTCGCACAAAACAATGTTTAATTGCAGGAAACCTTTTGCAGAATCCACGCAGTTTATGTAAGAGATTTTGTCTGAACCTGGTCAGACATTCATTCCCATAAACAATAGATTTACTAGAGACTGCAGAATTGATAAGGTCTGACTTGCTGGAGCAGCTATCTAATTTCACGCGAATTCTCCTGTTATTTGAACCAGATGATTTAATACCCACTCTGTAAGCTGATTTAATATTAATACCTGATTTAATACCCACTCTGTAAGCTGATAAAAAGGAAATAGTTTAATGGTATTTATATATTACATTAGAAAGTTATCAAATCTAATGTTGAGATTGAAAGACATACATTATACTCTATTCCCTTACAGTTTATGCATTATTTTAACAGGTACAAATGTTGTCTTTGTTGGGAGGTGCAAACTGCGGTGATGCAGTGAGATGAATGATGAAGAAGATAGGGACCTATGCTTTGTGGTAACAATATTATCTCGTTGAGAGCAAGAAGAAAAGTGTCTTCAAAACCTTGAATATTTGAAAAGTAATATTAAGTAAGTAAATTTGATAATTTTTGTATTATATATGTATGTGTATATACTGTATATGGATATATGTGTATATATTTCCATATCAAGTATTGCTGATATGTTGAAGCATGTACTGAACAAGATTGGTGGAAACAGATACAAGGTTAAGATTGCCAATTTACTGTAGTCTAGTCTAATTCAAGCATTTTTAGTAATCTTTGAGAACATTTATGCTATGTATAAGGTAAAATAAAGTAACTTTGACTTTGACTAAATATGTAGACATATCTTGAATTTTCTCTACAATAATAATGAGAGAAAACCTAGATTAGTGGTGGCTACTAGCTCCAACAACAGCATGGTATATTACAGGATATAAAACAGTGTTATACAGACTCTTGACATTGCTGCTTTCTATAATATAGAATGGGTTTAATCCATACATATTAAACCATACTAAGTTCAGGCTATGTTTGGTTACTATACTTTTATATGTACATCACCCATTTTTTCGATCCTCTATGTTATTAATTGTCCTATTGTTATTAATATTCCATGCTGGTTCTCTGATTTTGGTTCAAGTTTCCGATGCCAGTGGACCACTTTGTGTTTTGGGCTTGGTGGAGCTTGGTCCACCAGGCCGACTACCTCTGCCCACCACTTTTGTATATTGGAACTAAGTTAGCCTTTTTCCACACATATGCTACCACTCCTGTACACAGGGATGCCTGAAAAATCAGGTGAAGTGGAATGCTGAGCTCAGATGCACATTCTCTCGGAACCAATGGTGAAACTCCATCTGGGCCAACTGCTTTGTTCTTACCTAGCATTTTGCTCCTTGAGCATTTTTGATTTTGAGCATTAATTTTGCAATGCTCCTTGATCATTTTTTTCCACTTCGTCTCTAGACAGCTCTATGGGGTTGTATGTTTATTGTTAGTGTGATATACAGTCTGCTGATCAATTGAACTAGGTAGTGTTTATCATCCGAATGCACCAATATGTCTTCATTCTCCCCAGATGAAGGAACTAGGTAATGTTCATCATCTGAATGCACCATCTGCAATGCATCATCTGAATCTTTTTCCACACCCATGATACACGGGAGGTTTATCAGCTGTATGCACCATCCTGTGAGTTTTTATAAGTCGCAGACAACTGAATCCCTTGCCACACTCGGGACATTCATGAGGTGTATTATCCATATGCACAATCATGTAACTTATTGTACTGGAACGTTTTCTGAATCTTTGCCCCGCATTCAGCACACTTGAAATGTTTAGCACCCGTTTGTAGTGTCTTATGTGCATTTATTTACTTATTTATTTATATAATATATATATATATATATATATATATATATATATATATATATATATATATATATATATAAAATATTTATGATCGATGTTCCCTTCGGGAATCTTAATTTTAAGATGAATAGGAAAACCAGGGATATACTGAACATCTTGTATCAGAATCTTTACTTTAAAAAACATAACGTTTCGAATACTTCTCGTATTCATCATCAGATCTAAAAGAAAAAACAGAAATCACAGTCAAATAGCTGGTAAACAAAGAACTCATACTGAATATAATTGCCTATCAAAGAAAGGAAAAAGCTTAAAAAACAAAACACTTAAGCGCACTTAAAGTGATCAATACAAATAAAACTTATTAACTGTCACGTATATTAAAACTAATTTAAAATCCATTAAACTACAAGATGAAATTTATAACTACTAAAACAAACCATTCTATTAAACTTACATAAAGTGATCAGAAGTGAAACTTGATACCTAACACATAGATACTAAACACTATAACAAATATTTATATAATGTCTACAAATCTACAAAAAATGTATGTAAAATACAAACAGAATAAACGACAATTACAAAGTGCTAACCAAAATCTTATAAAAACTCAAATATTAAATAAAATTAAATACCAAAAAATGTATTATATATCCTACATAGAAGATTATATTAATGTACAATGTTAAGACTTGAAATAAGTAAGAAAGGGCAAGGACATGGTAAACTAAACAAAATTAAACTACCAAAATAAACTAAAAATCAAATTACAGGGCCTACTGTGCATTATACAGTGTACAATTGGACAGCTGAAAGGTTGCTATTTAACAGAGGCCGCAGTTCCTTTATATATAAGGATTCCATTATTCTCAAATCTGACTGGCCATTCATACAAGTGTCCAGAATTTTAAAATCAGATTCCAGCAGAGAATGATCAAACTCATAACAATGGTTTCTAATCTCCGAAAATGCTGGTTTAGACAATGGTAATCCAGTCCTAAAAGATAATCCCCGGTGCTCAAGTATCCTAATCTTAAAGTTCCGAATGGAACTCCCGACATATCCAGCATTACAGCTGGAACAATTATACATATATACGACATTTGAGCACAAGGGGATAGGCACTTTATCTTTAAATTTAAAATAAGAGCCTATGGTATTTGTGTTGACAAAAATAAATCTAAAATCTACTTGAGGATAACACTGCTGCAACAGTCTCCTCAAACGACTCCTTACAGAAAAGCTAATACTGCCATAAAATGGTAATTTAATATATTTAAGATCCCTTTCCACTGTAGTAATCCTACACGATGGATGAAACTTCTTATTTAAGAAATTCCTTATAAAAGTATAAACCATATGCACAGGATAACCATTATTTGAAAAAAATTCACAAGAAAATTAATTTCCTGATCAAAGTTATTCCAATTAGAACATAAAACAAAGGCCCTATTCAGTAGAGTGTAAATAGCATTTTTCTTAAAAATATCAGGAACAAAGGAATTAAAATTTAAACCTAAACCAGTAAAGGTTGGTTTCCTAAAAACATTAGTGTTGAACCCATTGAGGTTATTCACTTTTACATCAAGAAACGACAATGAATTATTAACTTCACACTCTGCAGTAAACCGTATATTACTATGTTGTGCATTAAGATACTCTCTAAATTTCTCAATATGACATTGGTCCCTAAACAACAAAAAAGTGTCATCTACATATCTTCTGTACAAGACTGGTTTGAAGGCCGAAGGACAATTATCAAGCCAATTGATAATTGTTTACCAGCTATTTGACTGTGATTTCTGTTTTTTCTTTTAGATCTGATGATGAATACGAGAAGTATTCGAAACGTTATGTTTTTTAAAGTAAAGATTCTGATACAAGATGTTCAGTATATCCCTGGTTTTCCTATTCATCTTAAAATATATATATATATATATATATATATATATATATATATATATATATATATATATATATATATATATATATATATATATATATATATATATATATATATATATATATATATATATATATATATATGCGAACAAGCCTGAATGGTCCCCAAGACTATATGCGAATGAAAACTCACACCCCAGAAGTGACTCGAACCCATACTCCCAGGAGCAACGCAACTGGTAACTACAGGGCGCCTTAATCCACTTGACCATCACGGCCGTCAAAAGGAAGTGATAGCCGAGGCTATTTAAGCCACTTCCCTGACGGCAACTCGGATGGTAATCTTGGGCATAGCATTTCACCAAATCACCAAATCAAGTGAAATGCTATGCCCAAGATTACCATCCGAGTTGCCGTCGGGGAAGTGGCTCAAATAGCCTCGGCTATCACTTCCTTTTGACGGCCGTGATGGTCAAGTGGATTAAGGCGCCCTGTAGTTACCAGTTGCGTTGCTCCTGGGAGTATGGGTTCGAGTCACTTCTGGGGTGTGAGATTTCATTCGCATATAGTCCTGGGGACCATTCATGCTTGTTCGCATTTGTGTTCCTCACGTGTGCCCCAAAGAATGAGGTGATTTGGTGAAATGCTATGCCCAAGATTACCATCCGAGTTGCCGTCGGGGAAGTGGCTCAAATAGCCTCGGCTATCACTTCCTTTTGACGGCCGTGATGGTCAAGTGGATTAAGGCGCCCTGTAGTTACCAGTTGCGTTGCTCCTGGGAGTATGGGTTCGAGTCACTTCTGGGGTGTGAGTTTTCATTCGCATATAGTCCTGGGGACCATTCAGGCTTGTTCGCATTTGTGTTCCTCACGTGTGCCCCAAAGAATGAGGTGATTTGGTGAAATGCTATGCCCAAGATTACCATCCGAGTTGCCGTCGGAGAAGTGGCTCAAATAGCCTCGGCTATCACTTCCTTTTGACGGCCGTGATGGTCAAGTGGATTAAGGCGCCCTGTAGTTACCAGTTGCGTTGCTCCTGGGAGTATGGGTTCGAGTCACTTCTGGGGTGTGAGTTTTCATTCGCATATAGTCCTGGGGACCATTCAGGCTTGTTCGCATTTGTGTTCCTCACGTGTGCCCCAAAGAATGAGGTGATTTGGTGAAATGCTATGCCCAAGATTACCATCCGAGTTGCCGTCGAAGAAGTGGCTCAAATAGCCTCGGCTATCACTTCCTTTTGACGACCGTGATGGTCAAGTGGATTAAGGCGCACTGTAGTTACCAGTTGCGTTGCTCCTGGGAGTATGGGTTCGAGTCACTTCTGGGGTGTGAGTTTTCATTTTCATATATATATATATATATATATATATATATATATATATATATATATATATATATATATATATATATATATATATATATGTATATATATGTATATATATATATATATATATATATATATATATATATATATATATATATATATATATATATACTTGTATATATGTATTGGTGTATACTGGCAGCAGGTTTTCTTTTAAACATGTATCATAGAATATGACCGCATATTCTGTATTTACTATTTTCTGATTTAGGGCTTCTAGCCCTCTAACTATTTTCTTAGCATCAGGGCTTAGCTGAAATAGGATTTCTCCAAAACTCATTTTCGTAATTTCCAGGTGAAGAAAAGAAGTGAATTACTATAGAATGTATTACACTTATTTATACAATTTGCACAACGTTTCGAACCTACATGGTTCATTCCCAAGTGAAAAGATTTTTCAGGGCTGGTTGATTTTATACCCGCACTGGGACAGGTGATAAGACAATAAAGGTGAAAACATGGGGGGGATACTTAAGGGATAAATGGGGGGTGAAACATAAGAATAGAGGTAACTGCAGAAAGCCTATTGGCCCATACGAGGCAGCTCCTATCTACATACAAAGATTAATCAAGTGTAATTGGCCTGTTATGTTGAACAGTGTCTTCTGTGTTGGCATCGTTATGTTCTGTTCTTGTCCTTACTCTCATGGTGGGTAGAGTAAATAGTTCCGTGATTTGGGTGTTCATGGTAGGTTGTTCTATTCATATGTGAATTGCTTCAAGAATTTGTAATCTTCTTGCATCTTGGGTTTTGTCTATTATACAGGTATTTTTGTTCAACATTTCTCTTGTTAGGGTGATGTCATGGGCTTGTCTCATGTGATTCCTGGGGGCACCGGATTGAAGATGGCATGTCAAACGCCTCGTCAGCTTGGTCGACGTCACACCTATGTACTTAGATTGAAGGTTACATCCTTCTTGGGGGCAAGTGTACATGTATACAACGCTGGACTGCTGTAGAGGGTTCTCCGTCGGCTTCGGGCTGTTTTTGATAAGGAGTTCGGAAGTCTTCTTGGTTTTGTAGAATATTATCAGGTCAATGTTTTGGTTAGGAGAAATGCTTTTTACTCCTTTACGGATTATTTCTTTCATTATTCTTTCCTCTTTTATATGTTCACTGTGCATGGTTGATTTGTAATATAATTTTATTGGAGGTATTGTGGTTTCTGTTCTAGGTTCAGGATTATACCAACGGTCCAAGTGTCTTCTTATAGCAGCGTTTATTTCCGCGTTGCTATATCCGTTGTTCACCAATACCTGAGTTACTCTTTCGAACTCTATACTCACGTTGCTCCATTCAGAGCAGTGGGTAAGCGCTCGACGAATATAAGCATTGAGAACACTGGCTTTGTATCTTTGGGGGCACTCACTTCTACCGTTTAGGCATAATCCTATGTTGGTGGGCTTAGTATATACGTTGGTGCTTAAAGAGGTTCCTGTTTTTGTTATTAGTACATCCAAGAATGGCAGACTGTTATTTTCACTATTTTCATGTGTAAATCGGAGTACTGACTCTCTCTCTAGATGGCTTTTTAGATCAATTAGTTCATCTGAGTCTTTTACTATTACGAATATGTCATCTACATACCGGCAATATACAGTTGGTTTTTGTCTGCTACTGAAGACTGTGTTCGATGGTTCCCATATAAAAAATAGCAAATAAAACTCCAAAGGAGGAGCCCATTGCTACTCCGTCTATTTGTAAATACATGTCTCCTTGTGGACTGATGAAAGGGGCTTCCTTTGTACATGCCTCGAGAAGACTCTTCAAGTGTGGCTCCGGTATGTCTAATTTAGGGGTGCTCTCGTCTCTGTATACTGTCCAGTATCATTCCTGTAGTTGTGTCGACTGGGACGTTGGTCAATGGGGATTCGACGTCCAGGGAAGCAATGATTCCATCGGACTGAGTAGATTTGATTAATTCTAGGAAATCTGCTGATGATTGTAGACTATACTTACTTGGAGTGTATGGAGTTAGGAGTTCATTGAGTTTTTTTGCCAGGTGATAGGTTGGAGTTGGTATTTGGCTGATTATAGGGCGTAGTGGGTTACCGGGTTTGTGTCTTAACATTGCCATAGGCATATCCTAAGCCATAGTCGCCTTGAAGTTTATTGAAATGCACACTACCTTTCTTTGCGTTGATTGCTGTAATTGTTTTGTTTACTTTCCGCTTAAGGTCTTCCACAGGGTTCCTCGTGATTCGTTGAAATTTGGTGCCATCACTAAGGATGTAGCTAATTTTGTTCATGTATTCTTGGATAGGAATCAATACATATGCTGCTGTCTTGTCGGCTTTTCTTATTGTTACGTCTTTCAGATTTTTTAGTTGTTTTGCTGCTTCTTTGAGTCGTGGGGTTAAGATTGTAGATGAATATGTTCCACGTTTTTTCCCCGCTTTTGCTAGTAGTTCAGCGTGAAGTGTGTCAGTGGTGATGACTTTTTTGTTGTCTTCTAGCTTATGGATGTCGTCCAGAAGCATTTCGATTTCCAGGCGTTTTTGATGCATCTTTGGTTTAGATATGAATTGACAATTTAGAGCAAGATTTAAGAGGTCTCGTTGGTCCTGGGTAAGATCATCAGAAGTCAGGTTAATGTAGCCATCGTTAGGACGAGGGATCTTTAACTGTCCACCGTTTAGGGCTGTTAACTTACAGAGTGTCTTTGTTTCTACACGAGTTTTATGTTGTTGTTTCAGGTTAAATAGTTCACTGTTGATGGTTTGTTTGAGTTGGATAGGGATGTCGTACTGAGTCCATTTGTTTAAAAGATGCTCAGCTTGCTCTGTAAGGGTTTGGAGGGCTTCCTTCTTCTTGTCTAGTTGATGCCGTATGGGCTCTTGCCTATACCTATAGGTAAACTCTGTATTGCAGACTGCCGGGTCATGTGGGTTTATATTGGTGTATATTGGCAGCAGGTTTTCTTTTAAACATGTATCATAGAATATGACCGCATATTCTGTATTTACTATTTTCTGATTGAGGGCTTCTATCCCTCTAACTATTTTCTTAGCATCAGGGCTTAGCTGAAATAGGAGTTCTCCAAAACTCATTTTCGTAATTTCCAGGTGAAGAAAAGAAGTGAATTACTATAGAATATATTACACTTATTTATACAATTTGCACAACGTTTCGAACCTCCATGGTTCATCTGTGGCTCGATGATAGAAACTGAGTAAATTCGTTACACTGGACCTTCCAGATCGAAGACCATACTGACAGTCTGATATATCACTTGTCTCCTGGTGTTCTACCCATTTAGTTTTAATTATTTTTTCCAATATTTTCACTATTACACTTTTCAATGATTCAGGTCTATAATTGAGGGAGCCGCCTAACCCTGCCCACCACTTTTTTAGATTGGAACTATGTTAGCCTTTTTCCACACATCTGCTACCACTCCTGTAATATTACCTCTATAATATTATAAATATTACCAACAATATTACCATTAATAAATATTGAAATATTACCTCTGTATTTGAGTACGTCTGCATCTGGAATTGAGCAATATCGGATTTATTACTTGGTTTTATAAATTTTATACTTATAATCTTACCTCATTTCAGAGGCCACGAGTAATCTGGGCTTCAAACTCAACAGAAAAGCCTTCCGTAGACCTGCTTCTTTGCTACGTAATAGACAAAATTTTGAGGGATAATTTGGTGGCTAGCTCTCCTTTCGAGAAATTTATTAAGTACCAATTTATTATGTGTTTATTGTTTATTTATTTATTTTTTCTTTATATTCAAGAGGATACATTGGAGGAGAGTATAGAGACTTGAAGTTATACATTCTTGCAAAGCAACTAGCACTCATAGCGTTTCGGCAGATCTAAATATAGGCCAAGGAAATTAGCATCTTTTTTATTTCTGTTGTTAACATTGTCTAACTGTAGCTGAATTGCATTTGTTGATTTGCTCCCAAATAAGATGTAGTAGGTCCTTTCTATGTTTAGTGTGAGTTTGTTGGTTGACATCCATAAGTGGATTTTTTATTTTTTTGTTTACAACAATATTTAAATTAATTAATTAATATGAGTGGGTTGGGGTCTTGAGTAGATGAGGGTAGTATCATTAGCAAACAATATAGGTTTAAGCATGTTTTAGAGACATTAGGCAGATCATTGATGTATATAACAAATAGGAGGGGGTCCTAGGATGCTGCCCTATGGCAATCCTTTGGTTAATGGTAGAGTGGGAGAGGTTATATCATTGAAGGATTATCATTGATATCTTATCCCCCCCACCCCCACAAGTTATTTCAGTCATTAAATATGATGGATTATTTATATACTGCGGAGGTGTTTGTGTAAAAAAATCATTCTATCACTATGGAGCTAAAAGTACACAATGAATAGATAAATATACAATACCTAAGTTTGTATTTTATTTACCTAGTCGTTCAGTCTTTGCAGTCATGACTTCATTAAATATTTTGCTTTATATATTGCACATGATCAACATGTTCTGCCTGTGCTTAATTGCACGAAACCAAGAGTAATGACATAGAATTCAGTTGGCTTGAGATATTGATGATGACTATCAATAGCTTTATGTGTTATAGGTTTGTTTTAAATTGATGGGTGTGATATGTATAGAGACCTGAATATCATTCTAAGTGGAATGTATTAAAAATTGTATTACTAATAGACAGATTTGATACTGTATAATATTATTAGCATGCCTGAACCACACATTTTAAGTAGACGAATGATAGAAGGTCTATGTTTAGAATGATCTCTATTTAATTTGAATGGTGCTGGGGACATTTATTAATCCCTGTACCTGGGACTTAATCTTCAACCTTCGTTATTTTTTATTACTTTCAAGTTATCTAGGTATAAATTTGTTGTCAGTTTTTGTTCATTTAATCCTTCACTCTTTAATTACAGGCAATGCGTTGATTTCGTCAAGGAGTTTAGTCGACTTGGACACCAGAGAGAAACAAGAAAATATTAAGCAAAAAATGTGTAGGTACATAATAAAGCTTAAATCTTCCATTACCTGGCTAGTTGATCTAGCCCCCAAGTGGGGCCTGAGGCCAGGCATCTCTATTGATAAATTGATCTAGAAGATTGTGGCTGTGGTTGTGACTGTATGATATCTGGTTGATACCTGGATGATGGAGTTCTGGGAGTTCTTCTACTCCTCAAGCCCGGCCCGAGGCCAGGCTTGACTTGTGAGAGTTTGGTCCACTAGGCTGTTGCTTGGAGCTGCCTGCAGGCCCACATATCCACCACAGCCCGGTTGGTCCGGCACTCTTTGGAGAAAACAATCTAGTTTCCTCTTGAAGATGTCCACGGTTGATCCGGCAATATTTCTTATGCTTGCTGGGAGGGTGTTGAACAACCGTGGACCTCTGATGTTTATACAGTGTTCTCTGATTGTGCCTATGGCACCCCTGCTCTTCACTGGTTCTATTCTGCATTTCTTCCATATCGTTCACTCCAGTACGTTGTTATTTTACTGTGTCGATTTGGTACTTGGCTTTCCAGTAAAATCAACGTGTATATTATTTGATATTTCTCTCGTCTTCTTTCTAGTGAGTACATTTTGAGGGCTTTGAGACGATCCCAATAATCTAGGTGCTTTATTGTGTCTATGCGTGCCGTATATGTTCTCTGTATTCCCTCTGTTTCAGCAATCTCTCCTGCTCTGAAGGGGGAAGTGAGTATTGAGCAGTACTCAAAACGGGACAACACAATTAAGTGACTTGAAGAGTACAACCATTGTGATGGGATCCCTGGATTTGAAAGTTCTCGTAATCCATCCTATCACTTTTCTGGCTGCCGCAATATTTGCTTGGTTATGCTCTCTAAAATTTAGAGTTGTCAGACATCATTATTCCCAAATCCTTTACATGTTGCTTTCCTACTATGGACAAATTTGATTGCGTTTTGTACCCTGTATTATGTTTAAGGTTCTCCTTTTGACTGTATCTGAGTACCTAGAATTTATCGCTGTTAAATATCATGTTATTTTCTGCTGCCCAGTTGAAAACTTTATTAATATCTGCTTGTAGTTTTTCAATATCTTCAGCAGAGGTAATTTTCATGCTGATCTTTGTGTCATCTGCAAAGGATGATACGAAGCTGTGCCTTGTATTTGATTCCATATCTGATAAGAGAATTAGAAAAAGTAGTGGTGCAAGGACTGTACCTTGAGGTATTGAGCTTTTAACTGCAATTGGACTCGATTTTATATGGTTGACTCTTACTCTTTCTGTTCTGTTCGACAGAAAACTGAGTATCCAGCGTCCTACTTTACCAGTTATTCCCATCGGTCTCATTTTGTGTGCTATCACTCCATGGAGACATTTATTGAATGCCTCTGCGAATTCCGTGTATACCACATCTGCATTCTGTTTTTCTTCTAATGCCTCAGTGATTTTGTCGTAATGGTCAAGTTGCATTTGCATTTTGCAAAATTTGCCATATATCTCATTATTTACTCCTCTGCCTAGCAACAAGTCTGTCTAATTATACTCATTAACTATTTTTCAAAGTTCCCCATAGTGTCCTTTATTGAAATCGAGTTCATCAACTGTTACAATGTCCTTATTTTCTTCTAGATTATATCTTAAAGTATATTTAAATGTTAAATGTTATTGTTCCATTTCAATGTTTCTGATTGCATTGTTAAATTGATTTTTCGAAGATTTCAATTTATTTTCATTTTGATTTAATTATTTTGTGTGACATTGCATTGCAATTGAGCTATGTTGTTTACCGTTCCATTCATTTCGTGAGTATAAGTATATATGAGTAGTGAATAAGGAGACAGATTGAGGTAAAAAAATTTCAGAAACGGTTGGGCACTTCCATGCCGACTTGACCCTGGCGGGCCAGATCGTCCATCCCTCTTGTTTTTGGGTGGTTAGGTTAGGGCACAGTCAGCGCGCTCCTGGCTGGCTGGCGGGGGTGGGGTGGTGGTCCCCCCTGGGGTCCCAGGGGGAACACCACCTATGGTGTACCTGAGGAACTGGTGCCCTATCCTAACCTGTTTTTTTGCACGATTCGTCTCGAGCTTTTAAGATGAGTCTAGGGCCTCAAGAAGGGGGTCTCTACTTATGAGAGGTACCGAGGATGAATGTTCAATAGTTGGAAACCAAAAAATACACTGGTGAAAGGCGTATAAACGTTTTTGGAGTATTTTAATGGCATGAGCAAAATGCACGATTTGTCCCGGGGGTGTTACGAGAGTACTACGGTATCAATTTGGGGGCCCTTACTTTTGAATGGATCAGAGGGTGAATGTTCAATAGATTCAAACCAAGAAACACAGTTGAAAGCGAATATAGAAGTTTTTGGAGTACTTTAATGAGGCTATGACTGAATAGTATAGGGAGCCCTTGGGCACAGCTCCATTTTCTGTAATGGTCAGAGGTGGATAACCCCAGTGGGGGTCAAGCATACAAGGGGGGGTCAAGATTCCTTACAAAGACCATTTTGGATATATAGGTGTAGTAAGCCTTATCTTGAATTTGCATGATACTGTTGGGTACATTGACATGAAGGGCGAGTCATAGAACAGGATCTGCATGTGAGATGGGTCATATTGGGGTTTTAAAGAAGTTAAGATAGCTTTAAAGAGTCCTGTGTGCTTGATAGTGGGGAAATGTTCAGTCAATAATTCTCGAGTTTCGAATCTGAATGAGGGGTCCTAGTTTGCGTTCTAGTCGTAAAATGAGTTCGTTAGTATATTTGCTATGGAAAATGAGCTTTCAGTACTCTATATAATTTGAAATGAGGTCAAGAAAGATATGTTTATGTGCGAGAAGAGTCAGGTTGGAAACTGTTTATTCCAGTCATCCCCCCTTGGCTTTGCTCCGTTTTCTGTAGCTAAAGTAAAGATTCCATTTTCTGTGGTATTCAGTTGATTACTGGTGAAAAAAAAGGCATACTTGCTATTGTATGGTTCTAACCTGTTTATAGATTTTATAGATATATTTTTTGGGCCTCAAATTAGATTTTAATATGAAAAATAGCATCAAATGTATGTCTATCTTTTGTAATAAAAGTTACAAGCATTAACAATACCTGTGATATTTTATAGAATACGAAAAGAAGTTTAAATAGTATGGGGCCTCAGCCATATTGTGTTGGGTTTGACACTCCAAACATTAATTTGACACTCGTAAATATACTCTAAAGGAAAGTAGTTGAGTGGTTTAAGCAATTTAATACGTACTGGGAATCTGTTCGTATTCTGTATTAAATTTAATTTTTTAACATCATAATAGTTTTAAGCTATTGTGGTGGGGGCCCAATAACTTCATATAGCACATCGACTTTATGTCAGTGCCGTGGTATATCAAGCGCAAAGGTTTTCAGAAAATGTTACACCTCCACCTTTCAAAAAAGTGAAAAGATGAATTCATTTTGGCATTACTGTCATTACTTTGGAAGTTTTTTTAATTATTGCACATGCTTAAACAAACTCGCTCGCAAAAACAAACTCATTTTTTTTTTAACTTACACAAATAAACCCAGGGCTTTCACATTCGCACAAAATACTTAGTCCCCCCTAAACTTAAAACAGTTGCGCAATCTTACTTAAACACATTGCTAAACTCTTATACACAAACAAAAACTCAATTTTTAACTTACACAAATAAACCCAGGGCTTTCACATTCGCGCAAAATACTTAGTCCCCCCTAAACTTAAAACAGTTGCACAATCTTACTTAAACACATTGCTAAACTCTTATACACAAAACAAAAACTCAATTTTTAACTTACACAAATAAACCCAGGGCTTTCACATTTGCGCAAAATACTTAGTCCCCCCTAAACTTAAAACAGTTGCACAATCTTACTTAAACACATTGCTAAACTCTTATACACAAAACAAAAACTCAATTTTTAACTTACACAAATAAACCCAGGGCTTTCACATTCGCGCAAAATACTTAGTCCCCCCTAAACTTAAAACAGTTGCACAATCTTACTTAAACACATTGCTAAACTCTTATACACAAACAAAAACTCAATTTTTAACTTACACAAATAAACCCAGGGCTTTCACATTCGCGCAAAATACTTAGTCCCCCCTAAACTTAAAACAGTTGCACAATCTTACTTAAACACATTGCTAAACTCTTATACACAAACAAAAACAATTTTTAACTTACACAAATAAACCCAGGGCTTTCACATTCGCGCAAAATACTTAGTCCCCCCTAAACTTAAAACAGTTGCACAATCTTACTTAAACACATTGCTAAACTCTTATACACAAACAAAAACTGAATTTTTAACTTACACAAATAAACCCAGGGCTTTCACATTCGCGCAAAATACTTAGTCCCCCCTAAACTTAAAACAGTTGCACAATCTTACTTAAACACATTGCTAAACTCTTATACACAAACAAAAACTCAATTTTTAACTTTCACAAATAAACCCAGGGCTTTCACATTCGCGCAAAATACTTAGTCCCCCCTAAACTTAAAACAGTTGCACAATCTTACTTAAACACATTGCTAAACTCTTATACACAAACAAAAACTCAATTTTTAACTTACACAAATAAACCCAGGGCTTTCACTTTCGCACAAAATACTTAGTCCCCCCTAAACTTAAAACAGTTGCACAATCTTACATAAACACATTGCTAAACTCTTATACACAAACAAAAACTCAATTTTTAACTTACACAAATAAACCCAGGGCTTTCACATTCGCGCAAAATACTTAGTCCCCCCTAAACTTAAAACAGTTGCACAATCTTACTTAAACACATTGCTAAACTCTTATACACAAACAAAAACTCAATTCTTAACTTACACAAATAAACCCAGGGCTTTCACATTCGCGCAAAATACTTAGTCCCCCCTAAACTTAAAACAGTTGCACAATCTTACTTAAACACATTGCTAAACTCTTATACACAAACAAAAACTCAATTCTTAACTTACACAAATAAACCCAGGGCTTTCACATTCACACAAAATACTTAGTCCCCCCTAAACTTAAAACAGTTGCACAATCTTACTTAAACACATTGCTAAACTCTTATACACAAACAAGAACTCAATTCTTAACTTACACAAATAAACCCAGGGCTTTCACATTCGCGCAAAATACTTAGTCCCCCCTAAACTTAAAACAGTTGCACAATCTTACTTAAACACATTGCTAAACTCTTATACACAAACAAAAACTCAATTTTTAACTTACACAAATAAACACGGGCTTTGCACATTCACACAAAAAAAATGCTTAGTCCCCCCTAGACTTGAACACTCACAATCTTACGGTGCTTTAATTTCCAAAGCCTTCCAAACCTGCACTGGGTCCTGCCCAGCAGACTGCATCTGGATGGGTTACAATTGAGCCAAAAAATAGTTGGTCAGGGCGAGATACGGCCTCATTTTTAGAGACATTTACTATAGCAAAAGCTTGAACGTCGAGAACTGAATGCGGGCCTGCACGAGAGTTGTTCTTGGCACTCAAATGTTTAGAGATTAAAATACATAGAATCTGCAAGAGCCCACCAAAGTCGCTCACGCGGGCAATAGACATGTTTTTCGCCCAAGTGTATTTATTTAAAATAAAAATACGTCAGATAGAAAGATTTTCGCATTGCTATTATATTTACCTTATAAAGCCTCTTTATAAAAATGATATGCCACTGCGTATTATGATTGTTTTATAATAAATATTGCATAAATACATACACGATTTCATAAACAAAAAATTATTTTAATGAGCCATGTTAGGAAGGCATTATCTTTACAATAAATGCAAACTTTTAAACTAACTAAAAAGGTATATCTCATAGAGGAAGATTTGTTCTTCAAGATATATGTTATTGTTTAAGAGCTTCATTCTGTATCTGAAGGTTGCCAATGTTTTCAAAACTCTGGCCTACAAATTTGTTTTTAAGGTTTTCCAAGGGAGTAAATCTTGCTTCCTCTCTTTCTCCCATGTGTGTCCTCATATGAGGATGCAGAGTAAGCTTCGTGCAAGTCCTGACTCAGTTCCCCAACGTCCAAACTATTGGACATTGCAAAATTTCACTAAATAATGCGGTATTTTAGTTGCCCCCTCTAATTATAGAGATTTTAATCTCTAAACATTTGAGTGTCAAGAACAACTCTCGTGCAGGCCCGCGTTCAGTCCCCGACGTTCAAGCTTTTTTCTATAGTAAATGTCTCTAAAATGAGGCCGTATCTCGCCCTGACCAACTGTTTTTGGCTCAATTGTAACCCATCCAGCAGCAGTCTGCTGGATAGAAGGGCAGTGGGCCTGATAAAAATAAAAAAAAATAAACATAAATTGTTAGACTAGCTCTTTACATATGCTAGTTGTTTAATTTATTAACTGCTACTAATGCGATGATGATGCAAGAGGAGCCAGTACACATCTATGGATCAACCAATAAAAGCAGCAGACTTCTAGATGTTACTACTGCTCGGCTTGGCCCCCCCCCCCCCCCCCCCCCCCCGTAGCAAGATGGGAATAGGGGTGGGGGGACTGCATTAATGAAATGAAATAAAACTAACATTCAATTACATATTCTCAAACTTATGCAAAAAAAAACTTTACAATCACATTTGCAAAACTTGCACAAATTAATTTTGGCAATTTCGTTTACTCAATATTTGTTTGTTTTTCTTGCTTGAGCCAAAAATGAATTGTTGGGTTCATTACCAGAGTCCATTTCCCACCGTGGTAACCCTTCCCGCTACCCGCCCCACATGATGGGATTCACAATAAATGAACTAAACTAGCATTCAATTATATTCTCAACAAACTTATGCAACCCCCATACAATTACATTAGCAAGCTAACACAAATTCATTGAGCAAGTTTAACTATTCGCATACTTTGCGTCATTATATAATGGAATACGAAAAGGAAATTCGCAGAATTCAGAGATAACACCATCAATGGAGTCCAAGAAATACGCTTGTACGTCATTCATAATGATGCGCTGCCAGGAATCTTAGCAAAGTAACCAAAATATTTGCTTACTGTATGTATGTGCAGGATGCACATGACTCTCCGGTTAGGCGGTTGTGGAGTGAGACCAGCAACTGCAGACTTCCCATAGTCGTAAAAATGCCTTGCATAGAGACCGTTGCAAGCCTCTTGTTGAATCACTTAGGGTGCATATATGTGTGTGTGTGTGTGTATGTAACGAGCTTTCAAGAGATTGTCACTTACATAGCTAAACAATATGCAGGGTTCAGTTTCCAAATCAATTATGCGGCTCTCGAACCCTTTTCCCCCGCTACATGCGGGAGATCCCTTTTATTTTCAGCTAAAATATGCATTATATTCAGGGGGGTTCGCTGTGTCATAGCACAACCAAAAGCCCAATATACTCCCCTAAACTTTCCCTATACGTCAACTTTTCCGTTGTACATCAGGCTGCGAGCAGCCGCGTCCAACAGCCTGGTTGATCAGTCTGGCAACCAGGAGGCCTGGTCGACGACCGGGCCGCGGGGACGCTAAGCCCCGGAAGCACCTCAAGGTAACCTCAAGGTATCCCATCTAAATTTAAAAAAAAATGCATTTCCAATACCCAATATATATATATATATATATATATATATATATATATATATATATATATATATATATATATATATATATATATATATATATATACTGTCCCTCCCCCTCCCCCACCCACTCAACCCCCACCCCACCCCCAGGAATAGGCCTGATTTGTTCAAGCCAAAGCCCAATTCACCCGAGTTTTCTCTATCTCATCTAAAAATAACGTTCATTTCCAATGCCCATTATCCAGCCACCACATATTCCCCATTCCCAAGACCATTTCATAGTGTTAGTGCTGTGGCCATCTACCTAATTTCATCCCAATTAATGACAATTCCCCATTAAATATTGGCAAAAATATGCCAAATCATATCACAGCCAAAGCCCATTTCACCCAAGTTTTACCTATCCCATATAAATTTAATGTGCATTTTCAATATCTAATATCCAGGTGCCCTATTCCCAAGACCATTTCATAGCTCAGTGTCCATCCAGCTGTTTCCAAATATCCAGATGTGTTTATATATCTTCAATCCTACGAAACCAGACCTAACCTAACACACAGCTAAGGCCAAATTTATCCCAATTTAATCCAATTTCCACCTAATTTGATCCAATTTATTCAAATTTAATCCAATTCCCGCCAAATTTACCCGAGTTTGCCATTTCATAGCACAACCAAAGCCCCAATTTGACCAAGTTTCACCTATCCCAATTAAATTTAATGTGAATCTTCAATATCAGGTCGCCCCCCAATGTCACAGCCTATTCCCAAAGACCATTTCATAGTAATAGTGCAGTGTTCATCCAGCCATTTCCATGTTCCAGATGTGTTTATATATCATCAAACCTACCAAAAGCAGACCTAACCCAATACGGCTAAGGCCAAATTTAACCAAATTTTCCCCAATTTAAGATAATTTCCACCTAATTTGCCACAATTTTATCCAATTTCCACCAAATTTTACCATAGTTCACCTTATCATAGCACAGCCAAAGCCCCAGTTTGTCCAAGTTTCACCCATTCCATATAACTTTTATGTGTATTTCCAGTATCCAATATCCAGTGGTCGATGTCATACTTCATTCCCAGAGACCATTTCATAGTGATAGTGTAGGGTCTGACGAGCCACTTCCAATATACAGATGCGTTTATATACATCAATCCTACCTAAAAACCAGACCCAACCCTAACATGGCTAAGACCAAATTTAACCAAATGTATCACAATTTAAGACAATTTCTACCTAATTTGCCCCAATTTGTCCAAATTTAAGACATTTTCTACCAAATTTACCCGATTTTACATATTATAGCAAGGTCAATGCCCAATTTTCCCCCCAAGTTTCGCCTATTCCATACACTGCAAATTTAAGGCGCATTTTCAATATGCAGTCCAATAATCTCGACTGTTTTCTTTTTTTTTATTTGTTAGTTATGGATCTTTGTTAAATATTGTATTTTATATTCTTAGAAAAGTATTTGTTTGGATATTAACCCAACCACCCAGTACCCTAACCTGCGTGGATCTTTGCCGAATATTCCTGTCAATGTTGTTTATGGACTCAACAACCCTGAAGCTAACCTAACTTGACCTGACGTTAATTGTTGCACCTTCTTTTTTTGGGGGGGAAAGTGATGTTTTTGCATCAACCCAACCACCCTTGCCCATACCTCTGATACCAAAAATCTTGGTTCCATATATGGTATCTTATTCTTGGGACACAGCCAATCCATCCCAACCTAACCTCTATTAACTATGGGTTTAATGACCATTTTTCTCTACATCAGTTCAAACACAACCCAACCTCATATAAATGGATCTGAACTCCATTTGTACACATGTTCTTAGGAAACATGATAAGATTCGCCATATCTCTATCATTAAATAATAAAATTTTTCCTTAACCTAGCCTATAATCCCCCCCCCCCCCTCGAAATTCTGGCAAATTATGGATATTAAAGAATTAAAGTAGGAATATATTTTCACATTAGCTTAATATAACCCAAATTTGTCCCAATTGGGGGGGGGGGATTATAGGCTAGGTTAAGGAAAATTTTTATTATTTAATGATAGAGATATGGCGAATCTTATCATGTTTCCTAAGAACATGTGTACAAATGGAGTTCAGATCCATTTATATGAGGTTGGGTTGTGTTTGAACTGATGTAGAGAAAAATGGTCATTAAACCCATAGTTAATAGAGGTTAGGTTGGGATGGATTGGCTGTGTCCCAAGAATAAGATACCATATATGGAACCAAGATTTTTGGTATCAGAGGTATGGGCAAGGGTGGTTGGGTTGATGCAAAAACATCACTTTCCCCCCCAAAAAAAGAAGGTGCAACAATTAACGTCAGGTCAAGGTAGGTTAGCTTCAGGGTTGTTGAGTCCATAAACAACATTGACAGGAATATTCGGCAAAGATCCACGCAGGTTAGGGTACTGGGTGGTTGGGTTAATATCCAAACAAATACTTTTCTAAGAATATAAAATACAATATTTAACAAAGATCCATAACTAACAAATAAAAAAAAAGAAAACAGTCGAGATTATTGGACTGCATATTGAAAATGCGCCTTAAATTTGCAGTGTATGGAATAGGCGAAACTTGGGGGGAAAATTGGGCATTGACCTTGCTATAATATGTAAAATCGGGTAAATTTGGTAGAAAATGTCTTAAATTTGGATAAATTGGGGCAAATTAGGTAGAAATTGTCTTAAATTGTGATACATTTGGTTAAATTTGGTCTTAGCCATGTTAGGGTTGGGTCTGGTTTTTAGGTAGGATTGATGTATATAAACGCATCTGTATATTGGAAGTGGCTCGTCAGACCCTACACTATCACTATGAAATGGTCTCTGGGAATGAAGTATGACATCGACCACTGGATATTGGATACTGGAAATACACATAAAAGTTATATGGAATGGGTGAAACTTGGACAAACTGGGGCTTTGGCTGTGCTATGATAAGGTGAACTATGGTAAAATTTGGTGGAAATTGGATAAAATTGTGGCAAATTAGGTGGAAATTATCTTAAATTGGGGAAAATTTGGTTAAATTTGGCCTTAGCCGTATTGGGTTAGGTCTGCTTTTGGTAGGTTTGATGATATATAAACACATCTGGAACATGGAAATGGCTGGATGAACACTGCACTATTACTATGAAATGGTCTTTGGGAATAGGCTGTGACATTGGGGGGCGACCTGATATTGAAGATTCACATTAAATTTAATTGGGATAGGTGAAACTTGGTCAAATTGGGGCTTTGGTTGTGCTATGAAATGGCAAACTCGGGTAAATTTGGCGGGAATTGGATTAAATTTGAATAAATTGGATCAAATTAGGTGGAAATTGGATTAAATTGGGATAAATTTGGCCTTAGCTGTGTGTTAGGTTAGGTCTGGTTTCGTAGGATTGAAGATATATAAACACATCTGGATATTTGGAAACAGCTGGATGGACACTGAGCTATGAAATGGTCTTGGGAATAGGGCACCTGGATATTAGATATTGAAAATGCACATTAAATTTATATGGGATAGGTAAAACTTGGGTGAAATGGGCTTTGGCTGTGATATGATTTGGCATATTTTTGCCAATATTTAATTTATTTATTTATTTATGCATATACAAGAATGTACATAAGGAATGTGAGGATACAATTATGGTAATTACAGTCTTGTAAAGCCACTAGCACGCGCAGCGTTTCGGGCAGGTCCTTAATCTAAGAAAATTTTAAGGAGGTAAATACTTGCAAAATTTATAGACAAAAAAATGATAACAGATTACATGGAATGAAAAAAAAAAAAAAGATGAGAGAAAATTATAGGTACAGTATATTAAAGCACATAGGTAGCTATGATTGATTGCAATGACAGCTTAAAATGGTAGTTGACAACAAATTGGTAGGCACAATACAGCAGAAACAATATAAGATTGATTGCAATGACAGCTTGAATGGTAGTTGACAAAAATTGGTAGTCACAATACAGCATATGGCTAGCACATAAAAGAAGACAGCAATGAACACAATGATAAGGTTGTTTGATATTACATAAAAATTAGGAGATTGGGTACCACTAGGTACAGAGCAAATTTAAAGCTCAGTGTAGGAAACTAAATAGATGAAGTTAGGTACTTTTTGGTTTTGCTTTTAAATAAGGCAAAAGTTTTACAGTTTTTCAATTCACTAGGGAGTGAGTTCCATAGACTAGGTCCCTTAATTTGCATAGAGTGTTTACACAGATTAAGTTTGACCCTGGGGATATCAAAGAGATATTTATTTCTGGTGTGGTGATAATGGGTCCTATTACATCTGTCCAGGGAGAGTTTCAGAGCATGGTTTGCATTTAAGAACAGGGTTTTGTAAATGTAGTTGACACAAGAGAATGTGTGGAGGGAGTTAATATTTAGCAAGTTTAGAGATTTAAACAAGGGAGCTGAGTGTTGTCTGAAAGCAGAGTTAGTTATTATTCTGATAGCAGATTTTTGCTGTGTGATGATGGGCTTAAGGTGGTTTGCAGTGGTAGACCCCCATGCACAGATACCATAATTAAGATAGGGGTAGATTAGTGCATAATATAGTGAGAGGAGAGCAGAGTTAGGAACATAATATCTGATTTTGGAGAGTATACCAACTGTCTTAGAGACTTTCTTAGTTATGTGTTGAATGTGGGTGCTGAAATTGAGTCTCTTGTCTAGGAATAGGCCAAGAAACTTGCCATCATTTTTATTACTGATGTTAATGTTGTCTATCTGTAGCTGAATTGCATTTGATGATTTGCTTCCAAATAAGATGTAGTAAGTCTTTTCGATGTTTAATGTTAGTTGGGGAAATGTTAGTTAGTTTAATGGGGAATTGTCATTAATTGGGATGAAATTAGGTAGATGGCCACAGCACTAACACTATGAAATGGTCTTGGGAATGGGGAATATGTGGTGGCTGGATAATGGGCATTGGAAATGAACGTTATTTTTAGATGGGATAGAGAAAACTCGGGTGAATTGGGCTTTGGCTTGAACAAATCAGGCCTATTCCTGGGGGTGGGGTGGGGGTTGAGTGGGTGGGGGAGGGGGAGGGACAGTATATATATATATATATATATATATATATATATATATATATATATATATATATGTCGTACCTAGTAGCCAGAACTCACTTCTGAGCCTACTATACAAGGCCCGATTTGCCTAATAAGCCAAGTTTTCATGAATTAATTGCTTTTCGACTACCTAACCTACCTAACCTAACCTAACCTAACTTTTTCGGCTACCTAACCTAACCTAACCTATAAAGATAGGTTAGGTTAGGTTAGGTAGGGTTGGTTAGGTTCAGTCATATATCTACGTTAATTTTAACTCCAATAAAAAAAAATTGACCTCTTACATAATGAAATGGGTTGCTTTATCATTTCATAAGAAAAAAATTAGAGAAAATATATTAATTCAGGAAAACTTGGCTTATTAGGCAAATCGGGCCTTGCATTGTAGGCTGAAAAGTGAGTTCTGGCTACTAGGTACGACATATATATATATATATATATATATATATATATATATATATATATATATATATATATATATACTGTATATATATATATATATATATATATATATATATATATATATATATATATATATATATATTGTATATATATATATATATATATATATATATATATATATATATATATATATATATTTATATTGTATATATATATATATATATATATATATATATATATATATATATATATATATATTGGGTATTGGAAATGCATTTTTTTTAAATTTAGATGGGATACCTTGAGGTTACCTTGAGGTGCTTCCGGGGCTTAGTGTCCCCGTGGCCCGGTCGTCGACCAGGCCTCCTGGTTGCCGGACTGATCAACCAGGCTGTTGGACGCGGCTGCTCGCAGCCTGACGTACAACGAAAAAGTTGACGTATAGGGAAAGTTTAGGGGAGTATATTGGGCTTTTGGTTGTGCTATGACACGGCGAACCCCCCTGAATATAATGCATATTTTAGCTGAAAATAACAGGGATCTCCCGCATGTAGCGGGGGAAAAGGGTTCGAGAGCAGCATAATTGATTTGGAAACTGAACCCTACATATTGTTTAGCTATGTAAGTGACAATCTCTTGAAAGCTCGTTACATACACACACACACACACACATATGCACCCTAAGTGATTCAACAAGAGGCTTGCAACGGTCTCTATGCAAGGCATTTTTACGACTATGGGAAGTCTGCAGTTGCTGGTCTCACTCCACAACCGAATAACCGGAGAGTCATGTGCATCCTGCACATACATACAGTAAGCAAATATTTTGGTTACTTTGCTAAGATTCCTGGCAGCACATCATTATGAATGAAGTACAAGCGTATTTCTTGGACTCCATTGATGGTGTTATCTCTGAATTCTGCGAATTTCCTTTTCGTATTCCATTATATAATGACGCAAAGTATGCGAATAGTTAAACTTGCTCAATAAATTTGTGTTAGCTTGCTAATGTAATTGTATGGGGGTTGCATAAGTTTGTTGAGAATATAATTGAATGCTAGTTTAGTTCATTTATTGTGAATCCCATCATGTGGGGCGGGTAGTGGGAAGGGTTACCACGGTGGGAAATGGACTCTGGTAATGAACCCAACAATTCATTTTTGGCTCAAGCAAGAAAAACAAACAAATAATGGGTAAACGAAATTGCCAAAATTAATTTGTGCAAGTTTTGCAAATGTGATTGTAAATTTTTTTTTTGCATAAGTTTGAGAATATATAATTGAATGTTAGTTTTATTTCATTTTATTAATGCAGTCCCCCCACCCCTATTCCCATCTTGCTACGTGGGGGGGGGGGGGCTAAGCCGAGCAGTAGTAACATCTAGAAGTCTGCTGCTTTTATTGGTTGATCCATAGATGTGTACTGGCTCCTCTTGCATCATCATCGCATTAGTAGCAGTTAATAAATTAAACAACTAGCATATGTAAAGAGCTAGTCTAACAATTTATGTTTATTTTTTTTTATTTTTATCAGGCCCACTGCCCTTCTATCCAGCAGACTGCTGCTGGATGGGTTACAATTGAGCCAAAAACAGTTGGTCAGGGCGAGATACGGCCTCATTTTAGAGACATTTACTATAGAAAAAAGCTTGAACGTCGGGGACTGAACGCGGGCCTGCACGAGAGTTGTTCTTGACACTCAAATGTTTAGAGATTAAAATCTCTATAATTAGAGGGGGCAACTAAAATACCGCATTATTTAGTGAATTTTTGCAATGTCCAATAGTTTGGACGTTGGGGAACTGAGTCAGGACTTGCACGAAGCTTACTCTGCATCCGGTCATATGAGGACACACATGGGAGAAAGAGAGGAAGCAAGATTTACTCCCTCAGAAAACCTTAAAAACAAATTTGTAGGCCAGAGTTTTGAAAACATTGGCAACCTTCAGATTCAGAATTAAGCTCTTAAACAATAACATATATCTTGAAGAACAAATCTTCCTCTATGAGATATACCTTTTTAGTTAGTTTAAAAGTTTGCATTTATTGTAATGATAATGCCTTCCTAACATGGCTCATTAAAATAATTTTTTGTTTATGAAATCGTGTAAGTATTTATGCAATATTTATTATAAAACAATCATAATACGCAGTGGCATATCATTTTTATAAAGAGGCTTTATAAGGTAAATATAATAGCAATGCGAAAATCTTTCTATCTGACGTATTTTTATTTTAAATAAATACACTTGGGCGAAAAACATGTCTATTGCCCGCGTGAGCGACTTTGGTGGGCTCTTGCAGATTCTATGTATTTTAATCTCTAAACATTTGAGTGCCAAGAACAACTCTCGTGCAGGCCCGCATTCAGTTCTCGACGTTCAAGCTTTTGCTATAGTAAATGTCTCTAAAAATGAGGCCGTATCTCGCCCTGACCAACTGTTTTTTGGCTCAATTGTAACCCATCCAGATGCAGTCTGCTGGGCAGGACCCAGTGCAGGTTTGGAAGGCTTTGGAAATTAAAGCACCGTAAGATTGTGAGTGTTCAAATCTAGGGGGGACTAAGCATTTTTTTTGTGTGAATGTGCAAAGCCCGTGTTTATTTGTGTAAGTTAAAAATTTAGTTTTTGTTTGTGTATAAGAGTTTAGCAATGTGTTTAAGTAAGATTGTGCAACTGTTTTAAGTTTAGGGGGGACTAAGTATTTTGCGCGAATGTGAAAGCCCTGGGTTTATTTGTGTAAGTTAAGAATTGAGTTCTTGTTTGTGTATAAGAGTTTAGCAATGTGTTTAAGTAAGATTGTGCAACTGTTTTAAGTTTAGGGGGGACTAAGTATTTTGCGCGAATGTGAAAGCCCTGGGTTTATTTGTGTAAGTTAAGAATTGAGTTTTTGTTTGTGTATAAGAGTTTAGCAATGTGTTTAAGTAAGATTGTGCAACTGTTTTAAGTTTAGGGGGGACTAAGTATTTTGCGCGAATGTGAAAGCCCTGGGTTTATTTGTGTAAGTTAAGAATTGAGTTTTTGTTTGTGTATAAGAGTTTAGCAATGTGTTTAAGTAAGATTGTGCAACTGTTTTAAGTTTAGGGGGGACTAAGTATTTTGCGCGAATGTGAAAGCCCTGGGTTTATTTGTGTAAGTTAAAAATTGAGTTTTTGTTTGTGTATAAGAGTTTAGCAATGTGTTTAAGTAAGATTGTGCAACTCTTTTAAGTTTAGGGGGGACTAAGTATTTTGCGCGAATGTGAAAGCCCTGGGTTTATTTGTGTAAGTTAAAAATTGAGTTTTTGTTTGTGTATAAGAGTTTAGCAATGTGTTTAAGTAAGATTGTGCAACTGTTTTAAGTTTAGGGGGGGACTAAGTATTTTGCGCGAATGTGAAAGCCCTGGGTTTATTTGTGAAAGTTAAAAATTGAGTTTTTGTTTGTGTATAAGAGTTTAGCAATGTGTTTAAGTAAGATTGTGCAACTGTTTTAAGTTTAGGGGGGACTAAGTATTTTGCGCGAATGTGAAAGCCCTGGGTTTATTTGTGTAAGTTAAAAATTGAGTTTTTGTTTGTGTATAAGAGTTTAGCAATGTTTTTAAGTAAGATTGTGCAACTGTTTTAAGTTTAGGGGGGACTAAGTATTTTGCGCGAATGTGAAAGCCCTGGGTTTATTTGTGTAAGTTAAAAATTGAGTTTTTGTTTGTGTATAAGAGTTTAGCAATGTGTTTAAGTAAGATTGTGCAACTGTTTTAAGTTTAGGGGGGACTAAGTATTTTGCGCGAATGTGAAAGCCCTGGGTTTATTTGTGTAAGTTAAAAATTGAGTTTTTGTTTTGTGTATAAGAGTTTAGCAATGTGTTTAAGTAAGATTGTGCAACTGTTTTAAGTTTAGGGGGGACTAAGTATTTTGCGTGAATGTGAAAGCCCTGGGTTTATTTGTGTAAGTTAAAAATTGAGTTTTTGTTTGTGTATAAGAGTTTAGCAATGTGTTTAAGTAAGATTGTGCAACTGTTTTAAGTTTAGGGGGGACTAAGTATTTTGCGCGAATGTGAAAGCCCTGGGTTTATTTGTGTAAGTTAAAAAAAAAATGAGTTTGTTTTTGCGAGCGAGTTTGTTTAAGCATGTGCTATAATTAAAAAAACTTCCAAAGTAATGACAGTAATGCCAAAATGAATTCATCTTTTCACTTTTTTGAAAGGTGGAGGTGTAACATTTTCTGAAAACCTTTGCGCTTGATATACCACGGCACTGACATAAAGTCGATGCGCTATATGAAGTTATTGGGCCCCCACCACAATAGCTTAACACTATTATAATGTTAAAAAAAGAAATTTAATACAGAATACGAACAGATTCCCAGTACGTATTAAATTGCTTAAACCACTCAACTACTTTCCTTTATAGTATATTTACGAGTGTCAAATTAATGTTTGGAGTGTCAAACCCAACACAATATGGCTGAGGCCCCATACTATTTAAACTTCTTTTCGTATTCTATAAAATATCACAGGTATTGTTAATGCTTGTAACTTTTATTACAAAAGATAGACATACATTTGATGCTATTTTTCATATTAAAATCTAATTTGAGGCCCGAAAAATATATCTATAAAATCTATAAACAGGTTAGAACCATACAATAGCAAGTATGCCTTTTTTTCACCAGTAATCAACTGAATACCACAGAAAATGGAATCTTTACTTTAGCTACAGAAAATGGAGCAAAGCCAAGGGGGGATGACTGGAATAAACAGTTTCCAACCTGACTCTTCTCGCACATAAACATGTCTTTCTTGACCTCATTTCAAATTATATAGAGTACTGAAAGCTCATTTTCCATAGCATATATACTAACGAACTCATTTTACGACTAGAACGCAAACTAGGACCCCTCATTCAGATTCGAAACACGAGAATTATTGACTGAACATTTCCCCACTATCAAGCACACAGGACTCTTTAAAGCTATCTTAACTTCTTTAAAACCCCAATATGACCCATCTCACATGCAGATCCTGTTCTATGACTCGCCCTTCATGTCAATGTACCCAACAGTATCATGCAAATTCAAGATAAGGCTTACTACACCTATATATCCAAAATGGTCTTTGTAAGGAATCTTGACCCCCCCCCTTGTATGCTTGACCCCCACTGGGGTTATCCACCTCTGACCATTACAGAAAATGGAGCTGTGCCCAAGGGCTCCCTATACTATTCAGTCATAGCCTCATTAAAGTACTCCAAAAACTTCTATATTCGCTTTCAACTGTGTTTCTTGGTTTGAATCTATTGAACATTCACCCTCTGATCCATTCAAAAGTAAGGGCCCCCAAATTGATACCGTAGTACTCTCGTAACACCCCCGGGACAAATCGTGCATTTTGCTCATGCCATTAAAATACTCCAAAAACGTTTATACGCCTTTCACCAGTGTATTTTTTGGTTTCCAACTATTGAACATTCATCCTCGGTACCTCTCATAAGTAGAGACCCCCTTCTTGAGGCCCTAGACTCATCTTAAAAGCTCGAGACGAATCGTGCAAAAAAACAGGTTAGGATAGGGCACCAGTTCCTCAGGTACACCATGGGTGGTGTTCCCCCTGGGACCCCACGGGGGACCACCACCCCACCCCTGCCAGCCAGCCAGGAGCGCGCTGACTGTGCCCTAACCTAACCACCCAAAAACAAGAGGGATGGACGATCTGGCCCGCCAGGGTCAAGTCGGCATGGAAGTGCCCAACCGTTTCTGAAATTTTTTTACCTCAATCTGTCTCCTTATTCACTACTTATATGCCACACTTGTGACAGGTAAAACCATGCCTTATCGAAAAACAGCACTGTCTGTTGCACGTAAGAGCAACCCACGTTATACTATTACGATATCATTTCAATATTTCCGATTGCATTGATAATTTGAATTTTCATAGATTTCAATTTATTTTCATTTTGATTTAATAATTTTGTGTGACATTGCATTGGAATTGAGCTGTGTTGTTTACCATACTGTTCATTTCATGAGTATAGTTTATTTTTTTATTTTTTTTTTATTTCATTTTTTTAGCTGTTCTTATTTTTCAGTGATGGGAACATCAGAACATTTGATGTTCCCAATTTTCTGATGGGAGAATCAGACCATTTGGGAATGCATCGGATGAGGGAGTGGGGAATGGTATTTTGGAGGACGAGAGGACGAGATGGGGGGATGGTGGGGAGGACGAGGGGACACGGGAAGGGGGTAATGGTGGGGAAGACGAGGGGACTCGGGAGTTGGGGATGGTGGGGGCAAAGGGACGGGGGAATGAAGAATGGTGGGTAGGACAAGGGGACAGGTGAGTGGGAGATGGTGGGGAGGAAGAGAGGGCAGGGGAGGGGGGAAATGGTAGGGAAGACGAGGGGACTGGGGAGTGGGGGGATCGTGGGGAGGACGAGGGGATGGTGGAGTGGGGAATGGTGAGAAGGACGAGGGGATGGTGGGGAGGACAAGGGGATGGGGGAGTGGGTGATGGTGGGGGGACAAGGGGATGGGGGAGGGGGGAATGGTTGGAAGGACGAGGGGATGGGGGAGTCGGGAATGGTTGGGGGGACGGGGGAGTGGAGCATGGTTGGGAAGACAAGGGGGACCGGGGAGGACTGAAGAACAGGGGAACACCTCAATAAAAAACAAAAATGTATTATCACTCTGTGGCTTCCTGTCCCTTGACAAAGTTAATTATAATTATATATATATATATATATATATAAATTAGTTCTTGTAAATTTCCAGAAGCCTGTATCAACACCCACACTGCTACAACTGCAAGAGATGCCGAACAAAATCGGTGGAAACAGATACAAGGTAAAGTTTGCCAATTTGCTGCAGTCTGTTTCAATCTCTTTTAGTAATCTTAGAGAACATTTATGCTATGAATAAGGTAAAGTAAAGTAACTGATTTTCACTAAATATGTAGATTATTTAATTTTCTCAGCACTAATAATGAAAGAAAGCCAAAATAAGTGGTGGCTACTATCTCTAACAATGGCCTGGAATAATGCAGGATATAATATAGTCTTATAATGACTCTTGCCTTATATATATATATATATATATATATATATATATATATATATATATATATATATATATATATATATATATATATATATATATATATTTATATATATATATATATATATATATATATATATATATATATATATATATATATATATATATATATATATATTTATATATATATATATATATATATATATATAAGGCAAGAGTCATTATAAGACTATATTATATCCTGCATTATTCCAGGCAAAATAAATTATTTATTTATATATATATATATATATATATATATATATATATATATATATATATATATATATATATATTGTGACGGGAAAGTGTACAAGTGTTGGTGTTCGGCAGTCCTAATGGCTGGTGTCAATGCTATCACATTTAAAAAAAAAAGAGATCGACTGCTTGGCTGTTGTCTGTGGTAAAGTAAGGGAAGACACGCAGAACACATAGTATGAACAATGAAACTTTAATTAACTTTAAAAATTATGAACAAAGAGAATCCCTTGGCTATGTACAGTGCAAACAAACAAGTAAAAAAATATAACATAAAAATTAAGAACAAGGGTGACGTTACTCTACAAATAAAATAAAGACAGAAAAACGATTAACAGGTGCTGAGAATATAGCGCTAGCTGCGAACCTCCACCAATAAACAGAGCGTATATCAGTTGGTTGTTCACAGCTTGAGAGCACAAGGATATTCTGACTTCAATGACTGGTCCAGGCCCAGACATCGACTTGGTAGAGGGCGCTGAGGTGCAGAGGTGCAGGTGTGCAGTCGGCGGGTCACCAATCAGAAGCAGGCAGGCTGGAATGGTAGTTTGCTGGTTGACGACGGTGGCGAGCCGGCATGGAGGGAGTGAGGAGTGGGGGGAGTTTAGGGTACGTTTGCCTAGTGGTCAAAACGTTTTGTACTACTGGTAGACGTATCTTGAAGGTAGCATCTTAGTGTTGTATATATATAAGTAACTTTATGTAGGGAAGAAAGGCTCAATCTCTCTTGAAAGAGATTACCGTTACAACTCTCCCCCAAAGCCTGCTCTAACGGGTTAAGTTACTTCTTCTGATGGTAGAGTGGTATGTGTAGCTGCCTCTACCTCATAGACTCTGGAGATAGCGTCTGCTATGCTATGATTGTTAGAGGTTAAATGTAGACCTCTCATACTTGGGACCATCTGCAGCGAGAGCTGCATCTTCCTTCACGGCATATGGGGATGATACTAATGATGATGATGATGATGATGATGATCCCTTTGTTCACTTCAAAATATAGACCTCATGATTATTTGGCTGTTTAGTGGTGCCATTTCTCGTTACCTGCTCAGATGTACCGGACGCCAGCGCATGCTCATCCGAGTTGGGTGGGTGTGAGCCCGCCTCCACCATCCGACCGACTCGGGTGGGTGTGCGGCCGCCCGCCCGCCCTTGTCAGGTGGGTGTGCGGCCGCCCGCCCGCCCTTGTCAGGTGGGTGTGCGGCCGCCCGCCCGCCCTTGTCAGGTGGGTGTGCGACCTCCCGCCCGGGACGAGTGGGTGTGCAACCCCCACCAAGGTCTGGTGGATGCTAACAGACCTTGTCTTCACCGCATTATGAGATAACAAGGCGAGGAGTGAGACAGCCTCCCCACCCACACGGTGATGATAGCGCACTGAATGAAGACCTGTTATTGCTAGTCACCACATGATTATTTGACCATTTAGCTGTACCATTTCTCCCTACCTGTGCGCAGCACCGCCTGCTAGCCTGGGTTGTGTGTGTGTGTGTGTGTGTGTGTGTGTGTGTGTGTGTGTGTGTGTGTGTGTGTGTGTGTGTGTGTGTGTGTGTGTGTGTGTGTGTGTGTGTGTGTGTATGTGTGTGTGTGTGTACTCACCTAGTTGTACTCACCTAGTTGTGCTTGCGGGGGTTGAGCTCTGGCTCTTTGGTCCCGCCTCTCAACCGTCAATCAACAGGTGTACAGATTCCTGAGCCTATTGGGCTCTATCATATCTACACTTGAAACTGTGTATGGAGTCAGCCTCCACCACATTACTTCCTAATGCATTCCATTTGTCAACCACTCTGACACTAAAAAGGTTCTTTCTAATATCTCTGTGGCTCATTTGGGCACTCAGTTTCCACCTGTGTCCCCTAGTGCGTGTGCCCCTTGTTTTAAATAACCTGTCTTTATCAACCCTGTTGATTCCCTTGAGAATTTTGAATGTGGTGATCATGTCCCCCCTAACTCTTCTGTCTTCCAACGAAGTGAGGTTCAATTCCCGTAGTCTCTCCTCGTAGCTCATACCTCTCAGCGCTCGGGTACTAGTCTGGTGGCCAACCTTTGAACCTTTTCCAGTTTAGTCTTATGCTTGACTAGATATGGACTCCATGCTGGAGCCGCATACTCCAGGATTGGTCTGACATATGTGGTATATAATGTTCTAAAAGATTCCTTACACAAGTTTCTAGAGGCCGTTCTTATGTTCGCCAACCTGGCATATGCTGCTGATGTTATCCTCTTGATATGAGCTTCAGGGGACAGGTCTGGCGTGATATCAACCCCCAGGTCTTTCTCTCTCTCTGACTCTTGAAGAATTTCATCTCCCAAGTGATACCTTGTATCTGGTCTGCTTCCTACCCCTATCTTCATTACATTACATTTGCTTGGGTTAAATTCTAACATCCATTTGTTCGACCATTCCTGCAACTTGTCCAGGTCTTCTTGAAGCCTCAAGCTGTCCTCCTCTGTCTTAATCCTTCTCATAATTTTGGCGTCGTCAGCAAACATTGAGAGGAATGAGTCTATACCCTCTGGGAGATCATTTACGTATGTCAGAAACAGGATAGGTCCAAGCACAGAGCCCTGTGGGACTCCACTGGTGACTTCACGCCATTCTGAGGTCTCACCCTTCACTATAACTCTCTGCTTCCTATTGCTTAGGTACTCCCTTATCCACTGGAGCGCCCTACCAGTTACTCCTGCCTGTTTCTCCAGCTTATGCATCAACCTTTTATGGGGTACTGTGTCAAAGGCTTTCCGACAGTCCGAAAAAATGCAGTCCGCCCATCCTTCTCTTTCTTGCTTAATCTTTGTCACCTGATCGTAGAATTCTATCAAGCCTGTAAGGCAAGATTTACCCTCCCTGAACCCATGTTGATGGGTTGTCACGAAGTCTCTTCTCTCCAGATGTGTTACTATGTTTTTTGTCACAATCTTCTCCATCACCTTGCATGGTATACAAGTTAAGGACACTGGCCTGCAGTTCAGTGCCTCTTGTCTGTCACCCTTTTTAAATATTGGTACTACATTAGCAGTCTTCCATACTTCTGGTAGGTCTCCCGTTTCCAGTGACCTACTATACACTATGGAGAGTGGCAAGCAAAGTGCTCCTGCACACTCTTTCAATACCCATGGTGAGATTCCATCCGGCCCAACAGCTTTTCTCACATCCAGCTCCAAAAGGTGCTTCTTGACCTCATCTCTTGTAATTTCGAACCTTTCCAAGGTCACCTGGTTTGCTGCCACCTCTCCTAGCGCCGTGACTTCTCCCTGTTCTATTGTAAAGACCTCCTGGAACCTTTTGTTGAGTTCTTCACACACCTCTTTGTCATTCTCTGTGTACCTGTCCTCGCCCACCCTAAGTTTCATCACCTGTTCCTTCACTGTTTTCTTCCTCCTGATGTGACTGTGTAGTAGCTTTGGTTCGGTCTTGACTTTATTAGCTATATCATTTTCATACCTTTTCTCAGCTGCTCTTCTCACACTAACATACTCGTTCCTGGTTCTCTGGTATCTCTCTCTACTTTCTGGTGTTCTGTTATTACGGAAGTTCCTCCATGCCCTTTTATTCAGCTCCTTTGCTTTCCTACATTCCCTATTAAACCACGGATTCTTCCTTTGCTTCTCTGTTTTTTCCTGTCGGGCTGGGACAAACCTGCTTACAGCCTCCTGACATTTTTGGGTGACATAGTCCATCATGTCTTGTACGGACTTGGTTCCGAGTTCTGTGTCCCAATGTATATCCCATAGGAATTTATTCATCTCCTCATAGTTTCCCTTAACTATGTGTGTGTGTGTGTGTGTGTGTGTGTGTGCGTATGCAGGCGTCCGTCCAGGTTGGGTGGGTGTGCGCCCGTCCGCTCAGCCCACTCATTTGCCCGGACAGACTCCACACACAAACAAACACACACACACACACACACACACACACATACACACACACACAGACACACACACACACACACACACACACACACACACACACACGCACGCACACAAAGACACACACGGACACACACACACGCACACACACACACACACACACACACACACACACACACACACACACACACACACACACACACACATACACACACACACGTACACACACACCATGGGTACTGAAAGAGTGTGCAGAGGCACTTTGCCTGCCACTCTCCATAGTGTATAGTAAGTCACTAGAGACGGGAGACCTACCAGAAATATGGAAGACGGCGAATGTGGTCCCAATATACAAAAAGGGCGACAGACAAGAGGCACTGAACTACAGGCCAGTGTCCTTGACTTGTATACCATGCAAGGTGATGGAGAAGATCGTGAGAAAAAACCTGGTAACACATCTGGAGAGAAGGGACTTCGTGACAAATCGCCCACATGGATTCAGGGAGGGTAAATCTTGCCTTACAGGCTTGATAGAATTCTACGATCAGGTGACACAGATTAAGCAAGAAAGAGAGGGCTGGGCGGACTGCATTTTCTTGGATTGTCGGAAAGCCTTTGACACAGTACCGCATAAGAGGCTGGTACATAAGCTGGAGAGACAGGCAGGTGTAGCTGGTAAGGTGCTCCAGTGGATAAGGGAGTATCTAAGCAATAGGAAGCAGAGAGTTACGGTGAGGGGTGAGACCTCCGATTGGCGTGAAGTCACCAGTGGAGTCCCACAGGGCTCCGTACTCGGTCCTATCTTGTTTCTGATATATGTAAATGATCTCCCGGAGGGTATCGATTCATTTCTCTCAATGTTTGCGGACGATGCTAAAATTATGAGAAGGATTAAAACAGAAGAGGACTGTTTGAGGCTTCAAGAAGACCTAGACAAGCTGAAGGAATGGTCGAACAAATGGTTGTTAGAGTTTAACCCAACCAAATGTAATGTAATGAAGATAGGTGTAGGGAGCAGGAGGCCAGATACAAGGTATCATCTGGGAGAGGAAATTCTTCAGGAGTCAGAGAAGGAAAAAGACTTGGGGGTTGATATCACGCCAGACCTGTCTCCTGCAGCACATATCAAGCGGATAACATCAGCGGCATATGCCAGGCTGGCCAACATACGAACGGCATTCAGAAACTTGTGTAAAGAATCATTTAGAACTTTGTATACCACATATGTCAGGCCAATCCTGGAGTATGCAGCCCCAGCATGGAGTCCATATCTAGTCAAGGATAAGACTAAACTGGAAAAGGTTCAAAGGTTTGCCACCAGACTAGTACCCGAGCTGAGAGGTATGAGCTACGAGGAGAGACTACGGGAATTAAACCTCACTTCGCTGGAAGACAGAAGAGTTAGGGGGGACATGATCACCACATTCAAGATTCTGAAGGGGATTGATAGGGTAGATAAAGACAGTCTATTTAACTCAAGGGGAACACACACAAGGGGACACAGGTGGAAACTGAGTGCCCAAATGAGCCACAGAGATATTAGAAAGAACTTTTTTAGTGTCAGAGTGGTTGACAAATGGAATGCATTAGGAAGTGATGTGGTGGAGGCTGACTCCATACACAGTTTCAAGTGTAGATATGACAGAGCCCGATAGGCTCATAAATCTGTACACCTGTTGATTGACGGTTGAGAGGCGGGACCAAAGAGCCAGAGCTCAACCCCCGCAAACACAACTAGGTGAGTACAACTAGGTGAGTACACACACACACACACACACACACACACACACACACATACACACACACACACACACACACACACACACACACACACACACACACACACACACACACACACACACACACACACACACACACACACACACAGGTGAAGCGGGATGGTAAGACAACAGAATGAAGCTGGAGGAGAGGGACTGGACGAGTCATTCATGGAGATGATTGCTAAGGCATGGAAGGAAGTCAGTGGGGAATTGAAGGACCTGAGGGAAACTATATGTAAGCTGCAGATAGAACTAAGTGCAGCACAAGAGGAGATAAAAAGCCTAAAAACAGGCCCTCATCAGACTCTGGCCCAGGGGACCAACCCCCAGGTGCCAGGAGATGTAGCAATGGCAGGGACCCCTACAATTGGCCCAACCTTTGCTGAAATGCTCAAGAGCCCAGGAGCAATGTCCACAGTCAAGGAAGTTGTAATGAAAGCAGTAACCTCACAGGAGGCAGCTAGATGCACAAGCCAGCTAATGGAAAGGAAAAGAGCTGTAGTAGTGGTAGGTGTCAAGGAACAAGAGGGCTCCACAAGGGAGGAAACGAGGACTAAAGACAAAGCTGCAGTGGCAGGGATATTAAAGGAGATAGGAATGGAAGGGGCTGAACGAGACATAGAACAGTTTTTCCGGATTGGCCAGTACAACAGAGACAAAAAGAGATTGATCAAGGTAGTATTCAAGAGCGAGGACATCAAAGAGGACATCCTAGTAAGGAAGAGCAAACTGAGGCATGCAAGGAACTACAAAGAGGTATATATTCAGAGGGACATGACCAGAGACGAGCGAGTAAGGGCAGCAGATGCAAGGAAAAGGCACAAGGAGAGGGAAGAGAGCCAGGGAACCTCAGCCTCCAACCCAGCAATCCCAGAGGGGAGTGGGGAACCTGAATCCAGCAACCCAGGAACCCCAGGGGGGAATGCAAAACCCCAGCCCACCACCCAATAGGGCCCTCCCTACCCCCCAGCACAAACCCTTCCTTGCCCCTGCATAATGCCCATCATGAAACCCAAATCCTCCCCCTCCCCTTGCCCCAAGTAGCCCCTGCTTTCCCAGCCCCTGGTCTTCTCCCCGCCCCAAGCAGGCCTGAGCAAGACCAAAGCCCTCTATCCCCCACTCCACCTCCCTCCAAACCCCTGTCAACTACACCGCAGGAGGGCGATCCCTCTCCCCAAGCAATCCCTGCTCCCTCACCCCCAGGACTTCTTCCTGCCCCAAGCAGGCCTGAGGAAGACCTAAGCCCTCCACCCCCAACTCCACCTCCCCCTGAACCCCTGGCAACTACCTCACAGGAGGAGGAACCTACCCAAGTAGCAATGACCATAGAACAACTTCCTACACATGTAGGGAGTGTGAGTGAAATTGGATATAAGAAAGTGAGCTTCAAGGTAATGTACTCAAACATTGATGGGATTACCAATAAAGCAAGTGAACTGGCAGAAAGGGTGCAAGAAGAAAACCCTGATGTAATAGGACTAACGGAAACAAAATTGTCAGGAGTCATAACAGATGCTGTGTTTCCAAAGGTCTACTATATAGTAAGGAAAGAGAGGGAAGGGAGAGGAGGTGGAGGAGTGGCCCTGCTGATAAGGAAGGACTGGAGTTTTGATGAGATGGAAATTCCGGGCTGTGACGGATTCAGAGATTACATAACAGGAACTATAACAATGGGTGGACCTAAGATAATAGTGGCAGTCATTTACAACCCTCCCCTAAATGACAGAAGACCTAGACAAGAGTTTGATAGGAACAACATGGCAACCATTAATATAATAGAGAAAGCAGCTTCAGTTGCCTGCAGGAATGGCCCAAGACTCTTAATCATGGATGATTTCAACCATGGAAAGATAGACTGGGAGAATGGGGACCCACATGGTGGTGCAGATACGTGGCGAGCTGAACTCTTGGAAGTGGCAACAAGGATTTTTCTGAGCCAGCATGTCAAGGAACCCACAAGAGTGAGAGGCAATGATGAACCAGCTAGACTCGACTTGATATTCACCCTGAATGAGTAAGAAATAAGGGAAGTCAAAGTTGAAGCTCCCACAGGAATGAGTAACCACAGTGTACTGACCTTTGAGTACTTGGTGGAGGTAGGGATAACCTATCCAAGGATGAGAGTGGAGGGGAAAAGACTGAATTACCGAAGAGGAAAATATGACGAGATGAGGAACTTCCTCAGGTGAATACCATGGGAAACAGAACTTAGAGACAGGAATGTGCAGGTTATGATGGATTTTGTCACCCAAAAGTGCCAGGAAGCTGCAGACAGGTTTATCCCCGTCCAAAAGGAGAAAAACGAAAACAACAGAAAAACCCATGGTTCAACCAGGAATGTAAGGTAGCGAAACAACTGAGTAAAAGAACATGGAGAAACTACAGAAATAACAGAACACCAGAGAGCAGGGAGAGATACCAGAGGGCCAGAAATGAGTACATCAGAGTGAGGAGGGAAGCAGAGAGACAGTTTGAAAATGACATCGCGAGTAAAGCCAAGACCCAACCAAAGCTGCTCCACAGCCATATCAGGAGGAAAACAGCAGTGAAGGAACGAGTGATGAAGCTGCGGAAAGGGGAGAACAGATACACAGAGAATGACAAGGAGGTGTGTGAAGAACTCAACAAGAGATTCCACGAGGTCTTCACAATAGAACAAGGAGAAGCCCTTGCACTAAATGAGGAGGCGGCAAACCAAGCAACCATGGAGGAATTTGACCTCACCAGTGATGAGGACAAAAGGTGTCTGCTGGAGCTGGATGTGACAAAGGCTGTTGGGCCTGATAGAATCTCACCATGGATACTAAAGGAAGGTGCAGAAGCACTAAGTGTGCCACTCTCTATGGTGTATAATGGGTCACTGGAAACAGGAGACTTATCAGAAAGTTGGAAGACAGCTAACGTGGTCCCAATATACAAAAAGAGTGACAGGCAAGAGGCACTGAATTACAGGCCAGTTTCCTTAACTTGTATAGCATGCAAGGTGCTGGAGAAGATCGTGAGGAAAAGGCTCGTAGAGCATCTGGAGGGAAATAACTTTGTAACGCACCACCAACATGGGTTCAGAGATGGTAAATCGTGCCTCACAGGTTTAATAGAATTTTATGACCAGGCAACGAAAATTAGGCAGGAAAGAGAAGGGTGGGCCGACTGCACTTTCCTGGATTGCCAAAAAGCCTTTGACACAGTACCCCATAAAAGGCTGTTAAAAAAGTTGGAGCAACAGGCAGGAGCAAAAGGGAAGGTGCTCCAGTGGATAAGGGAGTACTTAAGCAACAGGAAACAGCGAGTAACGGTGAGGGGGGAGACATCAGAGTGGCGAGATGTCACCAGCGGAGTCCCACAGGGCTCAGTACTTGGACCCATCCTGTTTCTAATATATGTGAACGATCTTCCAGAGGGTATAGACTCATTCCTCTCGATGTTTGCTGATGTTGCAAAAATTATGAGAAGAATCAAGACGGATGAAGATAGACAGAGACTACAGGATGACCTGGATAAACTGGTGTAATGGTCTAGAAAATGGCTGCTAAAGTTCAATTCAGGAAAGTGTAAGGTGATGAAATTAGGCGAAGGGAGCAGGAGGCTGAACACAAGGTATCATCTGGGAGGGGAAATCCTGCAAGAGTCAAATAGAGAGAAGGATCTGGGGGTTGATATCACACCGAACCTGTCCCCAGAGGCCCACATCAAAAGAATATCATCACCGGCATATGCTAGACTGCCCAACATAAGAACTGCCTTCAGAAACTTGTGTAAGGAATCTTTCAGAACCCTGTAAACCACTTATGTAAGACTAATCCTGGAGTATGCAGCTCCAGCCTGGAGTCCATACCTAGTTAAACACAAGACAAAGTTAGAGAAGATTCAGCGGTATGCCACCAGGCTCGTCCCGGAACTGAGAGGATTGAGCTACGAGGAAAGGCTAAAGGAGCTGAACCTCACATCCCTGGAAAACAGAAGAGTAAGGGGAGACATGATAACCACCTATAAAATTCTCAGGGGAATTGACAGGGTGGACAAAGACAAACTCTTCAGCATGGGTGGAACACGAACAAGGGGACACAGGTGGAAACTTAGTACCCAGATGAGCCACAGAGATGTTAGAAAGAATTTTTTCAGTGTCAGAGTAGTTAATAAATGGAATGCACTAGGAAGTGATGTGGTGGAGGCTGACTCCATACACAGTTTCAAATGTAGATATGATAGAGCCCAGTAGGCTCAGGAATCTGTACACCAGTTGATTGACAGTTGAGAGGCGGGACCAAAGAGCCAAAGCTCAACCCCCGCAAGCACAATTAGGTGAGTACAATTAGGTGAGTACACACACACAAGGGTTGTGGATAGGGTTATCCCCCAGCAGGTCATCCTAACAGACCAAGTCTTCACCTCATTATGAGAAAACAAAGTGTGGAGAGAGACAGACCAATCAGATGGTAAGGCTAATTACGAGATTGGAACCGCCATTGTAAAACTAATACCGCTCACAATACAATCACATCTCACAACACACAACTTACAACACACAAACATAGAATGTAAACTCCTCCTATGCGCAATCACAACACACAAACGGAGGCAATCTATCACAACTTACAACACACAAACACAACACACACACACACACACACACACACACACACACACACACACACACACACACACACACACACACACACACACACACACACATAGGATATTAAGGATAAGGGGCGGATAGGATTCACTACAAATGACAAGGAAGTGTGTGAGGAATTGAATAAGAAATTCCAGGAGGTCTTCACCTTAGAACAAGGAGAAATTCCAGAGGTAAGTGAGGGAATAGCTAACCAGGAACCACTGGAAGAGTTTGAGATTACCAGTGGGGAAGTAAGGAAGTGTTTACTAGAGTTGGACGTGACGAAGGCTATAGGCCCAGATGGAATCTCCCCTTGGGTTCTAAAGGAAGGAGCAAGAGAACTGAGCCTACCACTCTCCATAGTGTATAACAAATCACTGGCAACAGGGGAACTGCCAGATATTTGGAAAGCAGCTAACGTAGTCCCGATATACAAGAAAGGGGATAGACAGGAGGCACTGAACTACAGGCCAGTGTCCCTAACCTGCATACCATGCAAGCTGATGGAGAAGATTGTGCGAAAAAAACTAGTGGAGCATCTGGAGCGAAGGAACTTTGTAACACAGCATCAACATGGGTTCAGGGATGGCAGGTCCTGCCTCACAGGGTTACTTGAATTCTACGACCAGGCAACAAAAATAAGGCAAGAAAGAGAAGGGTGGGCAGACTGCATATTTTTGGATTGTCAGAAAGCCTTTGATACAGTGCCACACAAGAGGCTAGTGCGAAAGTTGGAGATGCAGGCTGGAGTGAGAGGGAAGGTACTCCGGTGGATAGAGGAATACCTAAGCAACAGGAGACAACGAGTCTGTGTGAGGGGTGAAGTCTCAGATTGGCGAGACGTCACAAGTGGAGTCCCGCAGGGGTCAGTCCTCGGACCTATACTGTTTCTGGTATATGTAAATGATCTCCCAGAGGGTATAGATTCGTTCCTCTCAATGTTTGCCGACGATGCAAAAATTATGAGGAGGATTGAAACAGAGGATGATAGTAGGAGGCTACAAGATGACCTGGATAGACTGAGTGAATGGTCCAACAAATGGCTGTTGAAGTTCAACCCGAGTAAATGCAAAGTAATGAAACTAGGCAGTGGAAACAGGAGGCCAGGCACAGGATACAGAATAGGAGATGAAGTACTTAATGAAACAGACAGAGAGAAAGATCTAGGAGTTGATATCACACCAAACCTGTCTCCTGAACCCCACATAAAGAGAATAACGTCTGCGGCATATGCGAGGCTGGCTAACATCAGAACGGCGTTCAGGAACCTGTGTAAGGAATCATTCAGAATCTTGTACACCACATATGTAAGACCAATCCTGGAGTATGCGGCCCCAGCATGGAGCCCGTACCTTGTCAAGCACAAGACGAAGCTGGAAAAAGTCCAAAGGTATGCTACTAGACTAGTCCCAGAACTAAGAGGCATGAGTTATGAGGAAAGGCTGCGGGAAATGCACCTCACGACACTGGAAGACAGAAGAGTAAGGGGAGACATGATCACAACCTACAAAATCCTCAGGGGAATCGACCGGGTAAACAAGGACGAACTTTTCAACACTGGTGGGACGCGAACAAGGGGACACAGGTGGAAGCTGAGTACCCAAATGAGCCACAGAGACGTTAGAAAGAACTTTTTCAGTGTCAGAGTAGTTAGCAAATGGAATGCATTAGGAAGTGATGTGGTGGAGGCTGACTCCATTCACAGTTTCAAATGTAGATATGATAGAGCCCAATAGGCTCAGGAATCTGTACACCAGTTGATTGACGGTTGAGAGGCGGGACCAAAGAGCCAGAGCTCAACCCCCGCAAGCACAATTAGGTGAGTACAATTAGGTGAGTACACACACACACACACACACACACACACACACACACACACACACCTCATAACACAAATATCTCAAAACACACAATCACAACTACAATCTTACAACACACAAACACAAAACACAACACAGGCAATGTATCACAACGCCCGTACACAACTCACAACCAAACACAACTAGCAAATCACAACACCCATACACAACTCACATCACGCAACTCGCAAATCACAACACACAAGACAAAACACAAACATAGTCATTATATCACAACACGCATACACAACTCACAACAAGCAATCACAACTAGCATCTCACAACACAAACATAGACAATATATCACAACACGCATACACACATACACAACTCACAACTTGCAAATCACAACATCTGTACACAACTCACAACACACAAACGCAACTCACAAATCACAACACACAAGACAACACACAAACTTGGTCATTGTATCACAACACACATACACACTCAAACATCTCGCAAATCACAACATGCAATCACAAGTAGCATCTCACAACACACAAACCTAGACACTGTATCATAACACCCGTACACATCTCACAACACGCAAATGCAACTCGAAAATCACAAAACACAAAGACAAAACACAAACACAGACAATGTTCACAACACGCGTACACACATCACTCAACTCTTACTCGCAAATCACAACACACAAACACAAAACACAACATAGAAAATATATCACAACACACACACACACACACACACACACACACACACACACACACACACACACACACACACACACACACACACACACACAGACACACACACACACACACACACACACACACACACACACACACACACACACACACACACACACACACACACACACACACACCAGGAACGAGTATGTTAGTGTGAGAAGAGCAGCTGAGAAAAGGTATGAAAATGATATAGCTAATAAAGCCAAGACCGAACCAAAGCTACTACACAGTCACATCAGGAGGAAGACAACAGTGAAGGAACAGGTGATGAAACTTAGGGTGGGCGAGGACAGGTACACAGAGAACGACAAAGAGGTGTGTGAAGAACTCAACAAAAGGTTCCAGGAGGTCTTTACAATAGAACAGGGAGAAGTCACGGCGCTAGGAGAGGTGGCAGCAAACCAGGTGACCTTGGAAAGGTTCGAAATTACAAGAGATGAGGTCAAGAAGCACCTATTGGAGCTGGATGTGAGAAAAGCTGTTGGACCGGATGGAATCTCACCATGGGTATTGAAAGAGTGTACAGGAGCATTTTGCTTGCCACTCTCCATAGTGTATAGTAGGTCACTGGAAACGGGAGACCTACCAGAAGTATGGAAGACTGCTAATGTAGTACCAATATTTAAAAAGGGTGACAGACAAGAGGCACTGAACTACAGGCCAGTGAGTGTCCTTAACTTGTATACCATGCAAGGTGATGGAGAAGATTGTGAGAAAAAACCTAGTAACACATCTGGAGAGAAGAGACTTCGTGACAACCCATCAACATGGGTTCAGGGAGGGTAAATCTTGCCTTACAGGCTTGATAGAATTCTACGATCAGGTGACAAAGATTAAGCAAGAAAGAGAAGGATGGGCGGACTGCATTTTTTTGGACTGTCGGAAAGCCTTTGACACAGTACCCCATAAAAGGTTGATGCATAAACTGGAGAAACAGGCAGGAGTAACTAGTAGGGCGCTCCAGTGGATAAGGGAGTACCTAAACAATAGGAAACAGAGAGTTACAGTGAGGGGTGAGACCTCAGAATGGCGTGAAGTCACCAGTGGAGTCCCACAGGGCTCTGTGCTTGGACCTATCCTGTTTCTGATATACGTAAATGATCTCCCAGAGGGTATAGACTCATTCCTCTCAATGTTTGCTGACGACGCCAAAATTATGAGAAGGATTAGGACAGAGGAGGACAGCTTGAGGCTTAAGAAGACCTGGACAAGCTGCAGGAATGGTCGAACAAATGACTGTTAGAGTTTAACCCAACCAAATGTAATGTAATGAAGATAGGGGTAGGAAGCAGGAGACCAGATACAAGGTATCACTTGGGAGACGAAATACTTCAAGAGTCAGAGAGAGAGAAAGACCTGGGGGTTGATATCACGCCAGACCTGTCCCCTGAAGCTCATATCAAGAGGATAACATCAGCAGCATATGCCAGGTTGGCTAACATAAGAACGGCCTTTAAAAACTTGTGTAAGGAATCTTTTAGAACATTATATACCACATATGTCAGACCAATCCTGGAGTATGCGGCTCCAGCATGGAGTCCATATCTAGTCAAGCATAAGACTAAACTGGAAAAGGTTCAAAGGTTTGCCACCAGACTAGTACCCGAGCTGAGAGGTATGAGCTACGAGGAGAGACTACGGGAACTGAACCTCACTTCGTTGGAAGACAGAAGAGTTATGGGGGGACATGATCACCACATTCAAGATTCTCAAGGGAATCGACAGGGTTGATAAAGGCAGGCTATTTAAAACAAGGGGCACACGCACTAGGGGACACAGGTGGAAACTGAGTGCCCAAATGAGCCACAGAGATATTAGAAAGAACCTTTTTAGTGTCAGAGTGGTTGACAAATGGAATGCATTAGGAAGTAATGTGGTGGAGGCTGACTCCATACACAGTTTCAAGTGTAGATATGATAGAGCCCAATAGGCTCAGGAATCTGTACACCTGTTGATTGACGGTTGAGAGGCGGGACCAAAGAGCCAGAGCTCAACCCCCGCAAGCACAACTAGGTGAGTACAACTAGGTGAGTACACTACCTCACTCAACTCACAATCATCTCACAACACCGTCACAAACATAGACAATGTATTGCATCAAGCAACACATCTCACAACACGCAAACACAACTTGCAAATCACCACACACACACACACACACACACATACACACACACACACACACACACACACACACACACACACACACACACACACACACACACACACACACACACACACACACACACACACACACACACACACACACACACACACACAAACACAAAACACAAACACAACTCACAACACACAAACACAACATTGACAATGCATCACAACACGCGTACACATCTCCTAAATCACAACACACAAAGACAAAACACAAACATAGTTACTATATCACAACACGCGTACACATCTCACAACACTCAAACACAACTCGCAAATCACAACACACACACAACCACAAAACACAAACATAGACATCGTATAACAACACATACACACAACACGCAAACACATCTCACAACATCCAAACAACACACTATCACACTCAACTCACAACACACATACACATCTCAAGCACACAATCACATCTCACAACACATAAACACAATCATTCTCACAACACACACACACACTATGACTCTCATCTCACAACCCCCCCCCCCCACAAGCTGGGATTAACACAGTCTATTCAGCACATTAACGGTTCACTAATGGAGAACCGCTGAGCTAGTCCTCTCATCGCAGTAACTGTTTACTTATTGTAAGCGTTGAGCTACGGGTTGATAGAGAGAGATTCCCGTGTTCACCACATACAAACAGATGGCGCTATTCAATTCAACTAGAGAAAAATACTAATAGTCAGTTACAATATGGAGGAGTTCTCATCGTTAATGCGATGCGCACGCGCTAAGGACCTCTTGAGGAACCACACCTAGCATAACATCGAGACGAACCATCATCAACAAACCTGGATGGGCACATGCCCATCCAGGCATGTGCCCCCACTCCACCTCGGAACGTTTGAGCATGAAGGAGTGAGTGCTAACCTTTCAATTCTAGATGATCCATGCATATGTCTTTCACTTGCATACTAGTTTAAAAATCCATACCTATTCACACATTTCACACATCAACCTATATATATATATATATATATATATATATATATATATATATATATATATATATATATATATATATATATATATATATATATATATATATATATATATATATATATATATATATATATATATATATATATATATATATATATATATGTATATATATATATATATATATATATATATATATATATATATATATACATATATATATATATATATATATATATATATATATATATATATATATATATATATATATATATACATATATATATATATATATATATATATATATATATATATATATATATATATATATTTATATATATATATATATATATATATGTCGTACCTAGTAGCCAGAACGCACTTCTCAGCCTACTATGCAAGGCCCAATTTGCCTAATAAGCCAAGTTTTCATGAATTAATTGTTTTTCCACTATCTAACCTACCTAACCTAACCTAACCTAACTTTTTCGGCTACCTAACCCAACCTAACCTATAGAGATAGGTTAGGTTAGGTTAGGTAGGGTTGGTTAGGTTAGGTCATATATCTACGTTAATTTTAACTCCAATAAAAAAAAATTGACCTCATACATAATGAAATGGGTAGCTTTATCATTTCATAAGAAAAAAATTTGAGAAAATATATTAATTCAGGAAAACTTGGCTTATTAGGCAAATCAGGCCTTGCATAGTAGGCTGAGAAGTGCGTTCTGGCTACTAGGTACGACATATATATATATATATATATATATATATATATATATATATATATATATATATATATATATATATATATATATATATATATATATAAATATATATACATATATATATATATATATATATATATATATATATATATATATATATATATATATATATATATAAATATATATACATATATATATATATATATATATATATATATATATATATATATATATATATATATATATATATATATATATATATATATATATATATATATATATATATATATATATAAATATATATATATTATTAAATATGACCGAAAAAGTAGGATTAATAATTCTAACACGAATTTTCTCAATCTTTCGTACATTTTGTTTCACTGTTGGAGGTAAATCAAAAATCAATTCTCCAAAATTCATTTTTATTTCTAGTCTGACGCGACACGAGCGCGTTTCGTAAAACTTATTACATTTTCAAAGACAAAAAATACACAACTGAATAGAACTTACGCATCTCCGATTTTATATCTACATTTGAGTGAGGTGGAAGGGGTGATGTGGCATTAACACAAGACAGAACAAGATGTGGTATTAATAGGGTATTAATTTCATCAACACAAGACAGAACAAGAGTATTAATAGGGTATTAATTTCATCAACACAAGACAGAACACGAAACAATGGATATTGAATAGAAGTGTTTGTAGAAAGCCTATTGGTCCATATTTCTTGATGCTTCTATATTGGAGCGGAGTCTTGAGGTGGGTAGAATATAGTTGTGCAATAATTGGCTGTTGATTGCTGGTGTTGACTTCTTGATGTGTAGTGCCTCGCAAACGTCAAGCCGCCTGCTATCGCTGTATCTATCGATGATTTCTGTGTTGTTTACTAGGATTTCTCTGGCGATGGTTTGGTTGTGGGAAGAGATTATATGTTCCTTAATGGAGCCCTGTTGCTTATGCATCATTAAACGCCTAGAAAGAGATGTTGTTGTCTTGCCTATATACTGGGTTTTTTGGAGCTTACAGTCACCAAGAGGGCATTTGAAGGCATAGACGACGTTAGTCTCTTTTAAAGCATTCTGTTTTTTGTCTGGAGAGTTTCTCATGAGTAGGCTGGCCGTTTTTCTGGTTTTATAGTAAATCGTCAGTTGTATCCTCTGATTTTTGTCTGTAGGGATAACGTTTCTATTAACAATATCTTTCAGGACCCTTTCCTCTGTTTTATGAGCTGTGGAAAAGAAGTTCCTGTAAAATAGTCTAATAGGGGGTATAGGTGTTGTGTTAGTTGTCTCTTCAGAGGTTGCATGGCTTTTCACTTAAGAAGGAAAGTGAAAAGCCATGCAACCTCTGAAGAGACAACTAACACAACACCTATACCCCCTATTAGACTATTTTACAGGAACTTCTTTTCCACAGCTCATAAAACGGAGGAAAGGGTCCTGAAAGATATTGTTAATAGAAACGTTATCCCTACAGACAAAAATCAGAGGATACAACTGACGATTTACTATAAAACCAGAAAAACGGCCAGCCTACTCATGAGAAACTCTCCAGACAAAAAACAGAACGCTTTAAAAGAGACTAACGTCGTCTACGCCTTCAAATGCCCTCTTGGGGACTGTAAGCTCCAACCCAGCAAACAATTTTAGGTTGCCACAACATATCTGGAAAGTATTTGAAAGGATTGGAAACGTTTGTTTTATCGTATCAGATACGATATTGTGTGTGGACTTAAATAGGTTTCCAAAACTTATAACCAAGACACATGTATCTAACACTAATTTGAGATGTTGTGGCAACTTTACACTCCTAACATGAGTCATTCATAATCCATTCATACACCAATATGAATCTCTTGTGAAAGGTTTGAGCCTTATCTGAACCCTTTTCACATCTTTGTGTTTAAAGTTAAATTTCTTGAAATTAAATTATATTATTTTATATTATATTATTTTTATTATATTTTATTTTATAATGTATTATTATTTTTCTTATATTTTTTATATTATATTATTGTTTTCAATTTAAATATTAAAAACCAATTTAAGGGTAAAAAAATCAAATAATTTATATTTCTTTTATTATTTACTAACAAATCAGCAAAAATACAAAAACATATGACCTATATAATTATATATATAATATATATATATATATAAATAATATATATATATATATAAATAATTTATATAATATATTATATATATATATATATATATATATATATATATATATATATATATGTATATATATATATATATATATATATATATATATATATATATATATATATATATATATATATATATATATA